>NW_027490368.1:300000-444268 GCF_050948175.1 Xylocopa sonorina
ATGCTTCTTAAAACGAGATATTGCATCTCATATCTATGTTTCATGATAAGATATAATATTCATTGCGAAGTGTTATGCATTCCTCGTCTACGATTCAAATCAATGTAAATGCGACACTTCCTTGTAAGGAAATTGCGTTTGCAGATGTCTACGTATCGTAGCAATAGAGTTCTTATGATTCTTAAAACGCGATATCGCATCTCATTACTATGTTTCATGGTAAGATATAATATGATTCGCGACGTATTATGTATTCCTCGTCTATACTTCAAATGAATGTGAATGCGACACTTCCTCGCTAGGAAATAGCGTTTGCAGATGTCTACGTATCGTAGCAATAGAATTCTAATGCTTCTTAAAACGCGATATCGCATCTCATTTCTATGTTTCATGGTAAGATATAATATGATTTGCGAAGTGTCATGTATTCCACGTCTACACTTCAAATGAATGTAAATGCGATACTACCTTGCAAGGAAATAGCGTTTGCAGATGTCTAGGTATCGTAGCAATAGAGTTCTAATGCTACTTATAACGCGATATCGCATCTCATTTCTATGTTTCATGGTAAGATATAACATGATTTGCGAAGTGTTATGTATTCCTCGTCTACACTTCAAATGAATGTGAATGCGATACTTCCTCGCTAGGAAATAGCGTTTGCAGATGTCTACGTATCGTAGCAATAGCTTTCTAATGCTTCTTAAAACGCGATATCGAACTCATTTCTATGTTTCATGGTAAGATATAATATGATTTGCGAAGTGTTATGTATTCCTCGTCTACACCTCAATTGAATGTAAATGCGACACTTCCTCGCTAGGAAATAGCGTTTGCAGATGTCTACGTATCGAAGCAATAGAGTTCAAATGCTTCTTAAAACGCGATATCGCATCTCATTTCTATGTTTCATGGTAAGATATAATATGATTTGCGAAGTGTTATGTATTCCTCGTCTACACTTCAAATGAATGTAAATGCGACACTACCTTGCTAGGAAATAGCGTCTGCAGATGTATAGGTATCGTAGCAATAGAGTTCTAATGGCTCTTAAAACGCGATATCGCATCTCATTTCTATGTTTCATGGTAAGATATAATTTGATTTGCGAAGTGTTATGTAGTCCTCGTCTACACTTCAAATGAATGTAAATGCGACACTTCGTTGCTAGGAAATAGCGTTTGCAGATGTCTACGTATCGAAGCAATAGAGTTCAAATGCTTCTTAAAACGAGATATTGCATCTCTTATCTATGTCTCATGATAAGATATTATATTCTTTGCGAAGTGTTATGCATTCCTCGTCTACGATTCAAATGAATGTAAATGCGACACTTCTTTGCTAGGAAATAGCGTTTGCAAATGTCTACCTATCGTAGCAATAGTGTTCTAATGCTTCTTAAAACGCGATATCGCATCTCATTTCTATGTTTCATGGTAAGATATAATATGATTTGCGAAGTATCATGTATTCCTCGTGTACACTTCAAATGGATGTAAATGCGACACTTCCTTGCTAGGAAATAGCGTTTGCAGATGTCTACGTATCGAAGCAATAGAGTTCAAATGCTTCTTAAAAAGAGATATTGCATCTCTTATCTATGTTTCATGATAAGATATAATATTCATTGCGAAGTGTTATGCATTCCTCGTCTACGATTCAAATGAATGTAAATGCGACACTTCCTTGCAAGGAAATAGCGTTTGCAGATGTCTACGTATCGTAGCAGTAGATTTGTAATGCTTCTTAAAACGCGATATCGCATCTCATTACTATGTTTCATGGTAAGGTATAATATGATTTGCGAAGAATCATGTATTCCTCGTCTACACTTCGAATGAATGTGAATGCGACACTTGCTCGCTAGGAAATGGCGTTTGCAGATGTCTGCGTATCGTAGCAATAGATTTCTAATGCTTCTTAAATAGCGATATCGCATCTCATTTCTATGTTTCATGGTAAGATATAATATGATTTACGAAGTGTTATGTATTCAACGTCTACACTTCAAATGAATGTAAATGCGACACTACCTTGCAAGGAAATAGCGTTTGCAGATGTCTACGTATCGAAGCAATAGAGTTCAAATGCTTCTTAAAACAAGATATCGCATCTCATTTTTATGTTTCATGATAAGATGTAATATTCATTGCGAAGTATTATGTATTCCTCGTCTACACTTCAAATGAATGTAAATGCGACACTTCCTTGCTAGGAAAGAGCGTTTGCAGATGTCTACCTATCGCAGCAATAGGGTTCTACTGCTTCTTAAAACGCGATATCGCATCTCATTTCTATGTTACATAGTAAGATATAATATGATTTGCGAAGAGTTATGTATTCCTCGTCCACACTTCAAATGAATGTAAATGCGACACTTCCTTGCTAGGAAATAGCGTCTGCAGATGTCTAGGTATCGTAGCAATAGAGTTCTAATGCTTCTTAAAACGCGATATCGCATCCCATTTCTATGTTTCATGGTAAGATGTAATATGATTTGCGAAGTGTCATGTATTCCACGTCTACACTTCAAATGAATGTAAATGCGACACTACCTTGCAAGGAAATAGCGTTTGCAGATGTCTACGTATCGAAGCAATAGAGTTCAAATGCTTCTTAAAACAAGATATCGCATCTCATTTCTATGTTTCATGATAAGATGTAATATTCACTGCGAAGTATTATGTATTCCTCGTCTACACTTCAAATGAATGTAAATGCGACACTTCCTTGCTAGGAAATAGCGTTTCCAGATGTCTACGCATCGAAGCAATAGAGTTCAAATGCTTCTTAAAACGAGATATTGCATCTCATATCTATGTTTCTTGATAAGATATAATATTCATTGCGAACTGTTATGCATTCCTCGTCTACGATTCAAATGAATGTAAATGCGACACTTCCTTGCAAGGAAATAGCGTTTGCAGATGTCTACGTCTCGTAGCAATAGAGATCTAATGCTTCTTAAAACGCGATATCGCATCTCATTTCTATGTTTCATGGTAAGATATAATATGATTTGCGAAGTGTTATGTATTCCTCGTCTACACTTCAGATGAATGTAAATGCGACACTTCCTTGCACGGAAATAGCGATTGCAGATGTCTACGTATCGTAGCAATAGAGTTCATATGATTCCTAAAACGCGATATCGCATCTCATTTCTATGTTTCATGGTAAGATATAACATGATTTGCGAAGTGTTATGTATTCCTCGTCTACACTTCAAATGCAAGTAAATGCGACACTTCCTTGCTAGGAAATAGCGTTTGCAGATGTCTACGTATCGAAGCAATAGAGTTCAAATGCTTCTTAAAACGAGATATTGCATCTCATATCCATGTTTCATAATAAGATATAATATTCATTGCGAAGTGTTATGCATTCCTCGTCTACGATTCAAATGAATGCAAATGCGACACTTCCTTGCAAGGAAATAGCGTTTGCAGATGTCTACGTATCGTAGCAATAGAGTTCTAATGCTTCTTAAAACGCGATATCGCATCTCATTTCAATGTTTCATGGTAAGATATAATATGATTTGCGAAGTGTTATGTATTCCTCGTCTACACTTCAAATGAATGTAAATGCGACACTTCTTTGCTAGGAAATAGCGTTTGCAAATGTCTACCTATCGTAGCAATAGTGTTCTAATGCTTCTTAAAACGCGATATCGCATCTCATTTCTATGTTTCATGGTAAGATATAATATGATTTGCGAAGTATCATGTATTCCTCGTGTACACCTCAAATGGATGTAAATGCGACACTTCCTTGCTAGGAAATAGCGTCTGCAGATGTCTAGGTATCGTAGCATTAGAGTTCTAATACTTCTTAAAAAGCGATATCGTATCTCATTTCTATGTTTCTTGGTAAGATATAGTATGATTTGCGAAGTGTTATGTATTCCTCGTCTACACTTCAAATGAATGTAAATGCGACACTTCCTTGCTAGGAAATAGCGTCTGCAGATGTCTACGTATCGTAGCAATAGAGTTCATATGATTCTTAAAACGAGATATTGCTTCTCATATCTATGTTTCCTGATAAGATATAATATTCATTGCGAAGTGTTATGCATTCCTCGTCTACGATTCAAATGAATGTAAATGCGACACTTCCTTGCAAGGAAATAGCGTTTGCAGATGTCTACGTATCGTAGCAATAGAGTTCTTATGATTCTTAAAACGCGATATCGCATCTCATTTCTATGTTTCATGGTAAGATATAATATGATTCGCGACGAATTATGTATTCCTCGTCTATACTTCAAATGAATGTGAATGCGACACTACCTTGCTAGGAAATAGCGTCTGCAGATGTATAGGTATCGTAGCAATAGAGTTCTAATGGCTCTTAAAACGCGATATCGCATCTCATTTCTATGTTTCATGGTAAGATATAATATGATTTGCGAAGTGTTATGTAGTCCTCGTCTACACTTCAAATGAATGTAAATGCGACACTTCGTTGCTAGGAAATAGCGTTTGCAGATGTCTACGTATCGAAGCAATAGAGTTGAAATGCTTCTTAAAACGAGATATTGCATCTCTTATCTATGTCTCATGATAAGATATTATATTCTTTGCGAAGTGTTATGCGTTGCTACTCTACGATTCAAACGAATGTATATGCGACACTACCTTGCAAGGAAATAGCGTTTCCAGATGTCTACGTATCGAAGCAATAGAGTTCTAATGCTTCTTAAAACGCGATATCGCATCTCATTTCAATGTTTCATGGTAAGATATAATATGATTTGCGAAGTGTTATGTATTCCTCGTCTACACTTCAAATGAATGTAAATGCGACACTTCTTTGCTAGGAAATAGCGTTTGCAAATTTCTACCTATCGTAGCAATAGTGTTCTAATGCTTCTTAAAACGCGATATCGCATCTCATTTCTATGTTTCATGGTAAGATATAATATGATGTGCGAAGTGTTATGTATTCCTTGTCTACACTTCAAATGAATGTAAATGCGACACTACCTTGCTAGGAAATAGCGTGTGCTGATGTATAGGTATCGTAGCAATAGAGTTCTAATGGCTCTTAAAACGCGATATCGCATCTCATTTCTATGTTTCATGGTAAGATATAATATGATTCGCGACGAATTATGTATTCCTCGTCTATACTTCAAATGAATGTGAATGCGACACTACCTTGCTAGGAAATAGCGTCTGCAGATGTATAGGTATCGTAGCAATAGAGTTCTAATGGCTCTTAAAACGCGATATCGCATCTCATTTCTATGTTTCATGGTAAGATATAATATGATTTGCGAAGTGTTATGTAGTCCTCGTCTACACTTCAAATGAATGTAAATGCGACACTTCGTTGCTAGGAAATAGCGTTTGCAGATGTCTACGTATCGAAGCAATAGAGTTGAAATGCTTCTTAAAACGAGATATTGCATCTCTTATCTATGTCTCATGATAAGATATTATATTCTTTGCGAAGTGTTATGCATTGCTACTCTACGATTCAAACGAATGTATATGCGACACTACCTTGCAAGGAAATAGCGTTTCCAGATGTCTACGTATCGAAGCAATAGAGTTCTAATGCTTCTTAAAACGCGATATCGCATCTCATTTCAATGTTTCATGGTAAGATATAATATGATTTGCGAAGTGTTATGTATTCCTCGTCTACACTTCAAATGAATGTAAATGCGACACTTCTTTGCTAGGAAATAGCGTTTGCAAATTTCTACCTATCGTAGCAATAGTGTTCTAATGCTTCTTAAAACGCGATATCGCATCTCATTTCTATGTTTCATGGTAAGATATAATATGATGTGCGAAGTGTTATGTATTCCTTGTCTACACTTCAAATGAATGTAAATGCGACACTACCTTGCTAGGAAATAGCGTGTGCTGATGTATAGGTATCGTAGCAATAGAGTTCTAATGGCTCTTAAAACGCGATATCGCATCTCATTTCTATGTTTCATGGTAAGATATAATATGATTTGCGAAGTGTTATGTTGTCTTCGTCTACACTTCAAATGAATGTAAATGCGACACTTCGTTGCTAGGAAATAGCGTTTGCAGATGTCTACGTATCGAAGCAATAGAGTTCAAATGCTTCTTAAAACGAGATATTGCATCTCTTATCTATGTCTCATGATAAGATATTATATTCTTTGCGAAGTGTTATGCATTCCTCGTCTACGATTCAAATGAATGTAAATGCGACACTGCCTTGCAAGGAAATAGCGTTTCCAGATGTCTACGTATCGAAGCAATAGAGTTCAAATGCTTCTTAAAACAAGATATCGCATCTCATTTCTATGTTTCATGATAAGATGTAATATTCATTGCGAAGTGTTATGTAATCCTTGCCTACACTTCAAATCAATGTAAATGCGACACTTCCTTGCTAGGAAATAGCGTTTGCAGATGTCTACGTATCGAAGCAATAGAGTTCAAATGCTTCTTAAAAAAGAGATATTGCATCTCTTATCTATGTTTCATGGTAAGATATAATATGATTTGCGAAGTGTCATGTATCCCTCGTCTACACTTCAAATGAATGTAAATGCGACACTTCCTCGCTAGGAAATAGCGTCTGCAAATGTCTACCTATCGTAGCAATAGAGTTCTAATGCTTCTTAAAACGCGATATCGCATCTCATTTCTATGTTTCATGGTAAGATATAATATGATTTGCGAAGTGTCATGTATTCCTCGTCTACACTTCAAATGAATGTAAATGCGACACTTCCTTGCAAGGAAATAGCGTCTGCAGATGTCTAGGTACCGTAGCAATAGTGTTCTTATGATTCTTAAAACGCGATATCGCAACTCATTTCCATGTTTCATGGTAAGATATAATATGATTTGCGATGTGTTATGTATTCCTCGTCTACACTGCAAACGAATGTAAATGCTACACTTCCTTGCAAGGAAATAGCGTTTGCAAATTTCTACCTATCGTAGCAATAGTGTTCTAATGCTTCTTAAAACGCGATATCGCATCTCATTTCTATGTTTCATGGTAAGATATAATATGATTTGCGAAGTATCATGTATTCCTCGTCTACACTTCAAATGAATGTAAATGCAACACTTCCTTGCTAGGAAATAGCGTCTGCAGATGTCTAGGTATGGTAGCAATAGAGTTCTAATGCTTCTTAAAACGCGATATCGCATCTCATTTCAATGTTTCATGGTAAGATATAATATGATTTGCGAAGTGTTATGTATTCCTCGTCTACACTTCAAATGAATGTAAATGCGACACTTCTTTGCTAGGAAATAGCGTTTGCAAATGTCTACCTATCGTAGCAATAGTGTTCTAATGCTTCTTAAAACGCGATATCGCATCTCATTTCTATGTTTCATGGTAAGATATAATATGATTTGCGAAGTATCATGTATTCCTCGTGTACACTTCAAATGGATGTAAATGCGACACTTCCTTGCTAGGAAATAGCGTCTGCAGATGTCTAGGTATCGTAGCATTAGAGTTCTAATACTTCTTAAAAAGCGATATCGTATCTCATTTCTATGTTTCTTGGTAAGATATAGTATGATTTGCGAAGTGTTATGTATTCCTCGTCTACACTTCAAATGAATGTAAATGCGACACTTCTTTGCTAGGAAATAGCGTTTGCAAATGTCTACCTATCGTAGCAATAGTGTTCTAATGCTTCTTAAAACGCGATATCGCATCTCATTTCTATGTTTCATGGTAAGATATAATATGATTTGCGAAGTATCATGTATTCCTCGTGTACAATTCAAATGGATGTAAATGCGACACTTCCTTGCTAGGAAATAGCGTCTGCAGATGTCTAGGTATCGTAGCATTAGAGTTCTAATACTTCTTAAAAAGCGATATCGTATCTCATTTCTATGTTTCTTGGTAAGATATAGTATGATTTGCGAAGTGTTATGTATTCCTCGTCTACACTTCAAATGAATGTAAATGCGACACTTCCTTGCTAGGAAATAGCGTCTGCAGATGTCTACGTATCGTAGCAATAGAGTTCATATGATTCTTAAAACGAGATATTGCTTCTCATATCTATGTTTCCTGATAAGATATAATATTCATTGCGAAGTGTTATGCATTCCTCGTCTACGATTCAAATGAATGTAAATGCGACACTTCCTTGCAAGGAAATAGCGTTTGCAGATGTCTACGTATCGTAGCAATAGAGTTCTTATGAATCTTAAAACGCGATATCGCATCTCATTTCTATGTTTCATGGTAAGATATAATATGATTCGCGACGAATTATGTATTCCTCGTCTATACTTCAAATGAATGTGAATGCGACACTACCTTGCTAGGAAATAGCGTCTGCAGATGTATAGGTATCGTAGCAATAGAGTTCTAATGGCTCTTAAAACGCGATATCGCATCTCATTTCTATGTTTCATGGTAAGATATAATATGATTTGCGAAGTGTTATGTAGTCCTCGTCTACACTTCAAATGAATGTAAATGCGACACTTCGTTGCTAGGAAATAGCGTTTGCAGATGTCTACGTATCGAAGCAATAGAGTTGAAATTCTTCTTAAAACGAGATATTGCATCTCTTATCTATGTCTCATGATAAGATATTATATTCTTTGCGAGGTGTTATGCATTGCTAGTCTACGATTCAAATGAATGTATATGCGACACTACCTTGCAAGGAAATAGCGTTTCCAGATGTCTACGTATCGAAGCAATAGAGTTCTAATGCTTCTTAAAACGCGATATCGCATCTCATTTCAATGTTTCATGGTAAGATGTAATATGATTTGCGATGTGTTATGTATTCCTCGTCTACACTTCAAATGAATGTAAATGCGACACTTCTTTGCTAGGAAATAGCGTTTGCAAATTTCTACCTATCGTAGCAATAGAGTTCTAATGCTTCTTAAAACGCGATATCGCATCTCATTTCTATGTTTCATGGTAAGATATAATATGATTTGCGAAGTGTCATGTATTCCTCGTCTACACTTCAAATGAATGTAAATGCGACACTTCCTTGCAAGGAAATAGCGTCTGCAGATGTCTAGGTACCGTAGCAATAGTGTTCTTATGATTCTTAAAACGCGATATCGCAACTCATTTCCATGTTTCATGGTAAGATATAATATGATTTGCGATGTGTTATGTATTCCTCGTCTACACTGCAAACGAATGTAAATGCTACACTTCCTTGCAAGGAAATAGCGTTTGCAAATTTCTACCTATCGTAGCAATAGTGTTCTAATGCTTCTTAAAACGCGATATCGCATCTCATTTCTATGTTTCATGGTAAGATATAATATGATTTGCGAAGTATCATGTATTCCTCGTCTACACTTCAAATGAATGTAAATGCAACACTTCCTTGCTAGGAAATAGCGTCTGCAGATGTCTAGGTATGGTAGCAATATAGTTCTTATGATTCTTAAAACGCGATATCGCATCTCATCTCTATGTTTCATGGTAAGATATAATATGATTCGCGACGTATTATGTATTCCTCGTCTATACTTCAAATGAATGTGAATGCGACACTTCCTCGCTAGGAAATAGCGTTTGCAGATGTCTACGTATCGTAGCAATAGAATTCTAATGCTTCTTAAAACGCGATATCGCATCTCATTTCTATGTTTCATGGTAAGACATAATATGATTTGCGAAGTGTCATGTATCCCTCGTCTACACTTCAAATGTATGTAAATGCGACACTTCCTCGCTAGGAAATAGCGTCTGCAAATGTCTACCTATCGTAGCAATAGAGTTCTAATGCTTCTTAAAACGCGATATCGCATCTCATTTCTATGTTTCATGGTAAGATATAATATGATTTGCGAAGTGTCATGTATTCCTCGTCTACACTTCAAATGAATGTAAATGCGACACTTCCTTGCAAGGAAATAGCGTCTGCAGATGTCTAGGTACCGTAGCAATAGTGTTCTTATGATTCTTAAAACGCGATATCGCAACTCATTTCCATGTTTCATGGTAAGATATAATATGATTTGCGATGTGTTATGTATTCCTCGTCTACACTGCAAACGAATGTAAATGCGACACTTCCTTGCAAGGAAATAGCGTTTGTAAATTTCTACCTATCGTAGCAATAGTGTTCTAATGCTTCTTAAAACGCGATATCGCATCTCATTTCTATGTTTCATGGTAGGATGTAATATGATTTGCGAAGTGTCATGTATTCCTCGTCTACACTTCAAATGAATGTAAATGCGACACTTCCTTGCAAGGAAATCGCGTCTGCAGATGTCTAGGTACCGTAGCAATAGTGTTCTAATACTTCTTAAAACGCGATATCGTATCTCATTTCTATGTCTCTTGGTAAGATATAGTATGATTTGCGAAGTGCTATGTATTCCTCGTCTACACTTCAAATGAATGTAAATGCGACACTTCCTTGCTAGGAAATAGCGTCTGCAGATGTCTACGTATCGTAGCAATGGAGTTCATATGATTCTTAAAACGAGATAATGCTTCTCATATCTTTTTTTCCTGATAAGATATAATATTCATTGCGAAGTGTTATGCATTCCTCGTCTACGATTCAAATGAATGTAAATGCGACACTTCCTTGCAAGGAAATAGCGTTTGCAGATGTCTACGTATCGTAGCAATAGAGTTCTTATGATTCTTAAAACGCGATATCGCATCTCATTTCTATGTTTCATGGTAAGGTATAATATGATTCGCGACGTATTATGTATTCCTCGTCTATACTTCAAATGAATGTGAATGCGACACTTCCTCGCTAGGAAATAGCGTTTGCAGATGTCTACGTATCGTAGCAATAGAATTCTAATGCTTCTTAAAACGCGATATCGCATCTCATTTCTATGTTTCATGGTAAGATATAATATGATTTGCGAAGTGTCATGTATTCCACGTCTACACTTCAAATGAATGTAAATGCGATACTACCTTGCAAGGAAATAGCGTTTGCAGATGTCTAGTATCGTAGCAATAGAGTTCTAATGCTACTTAAAACGCGATATCGCATCTCATTTCTATGTTTCATGGTAAGATATAATATGATTTGCGAAGTGTTATGTATTCCTCGTCTACACTTCAAATGAATGTAAATGCGACACTTCCTTGCAAGGAAATAGCGATTGCAGATGTCTACGTATCGAAGCAATAGAGTTCATATGATTCCTAAAACGCGATATCGCATCTCATTTCTATGTTTCATGGTAAGATATAATATGATTTGCGAAGTGTTATGTATTCCTCGTCTACACTTCAAATGAATGTAAATGCGACACTACCTTGCTAGGAAATAGCGTCTGCAAATGTATAGGTATCGTAGCAATAGAGTTCTAATGGCTCTTAAAACGCGATATCGCATCTCATTTCTATGTTTTATGGTAAGATATAATATGATTTGCGAAGTGTTATGTAGTCCTCGTCTACACTTCAAATGAATGTAAATGCGACACTTCGTTGCTAGGAAATAGCGTTTGCAGATGTCTACGTATCGAAGCAATAGAGTTCAAATGCTTCTTAAAAAAGAGATATTGCATCTCTTATCTATGTTTCATGGTAAGATATAATATGATTTGCGAAGTGTCATGTATCCCTCGTCTACACTTCAAATGAATGTAAATGCGACACTTCCTCGCTAGGAAATAGCGTCTGCAAATGTTTACCTATCGTAGCAATAGAGTTCTAATGCTTCTTAAAACGCGATATCGCATCTCATTTCTATATTTCATGGTAAGATATAATATGATTTGCGAAGTGTCATGTATTCCTCGTCTACACTTCAAATGAATGTAAATGCGACACTTCCTTGCAAGGAAATAGCGTCTGCAGATGTCTGGGTATCGTAGCAATAGAGTTCTTATGATTCTTAAAACGCGATATCGCAACTCATTTCCATGTTTCATGGTAAGATATAATATGATTTGCGATGTGTTATGTATTCCTCGTCTACACTGCAAACGAATGTAAATGCGACACTTCCTTGCAAGGAAATAGCGTTTGCAAATTTCTCCCTATCGTAGCAATAGTGTTCTAATGCTTCTTAAAACGCGATATCGCATCTCATTTCTATGTTTCATGGTAAGATATAATATGATGTGCGAAGTGTTATGTATTCCTCGTCTACACTTCAAATGAATGTAAATGCGACACTACCTTGCTAGGAAATAGCGTCTGCTGATGTATAGGTATCGTAGCAATAGAGTTCTAATGGCTCTTAAAACGCGATATCGCATCTCATTTCTATGTTTCATGGTAAGATATAATATGATTTGCGAAGTGTTATGTAGTCCTCGTCTACACTTCAAATGAATGCAAATGCGACACTTCGTTGCTAGGAAATAGCGTCTGCAAATGTCTACCTATCGTAGCAATAGAGTTCTAATGCTTCTTAAAACGCGATATCGCATCTCATTTCTATGTTTCATGGTAAGATATAATATGATTTGCGAAGTGTCATGTATTCCTCGTCTACACTTCAAATGAATGTAAATGCGACACTTCCTTGCAAGGAAATAGCGTCTGCAGATGTCTAGGTACCGCAGCAATAGTGTTCTTATGATTCTTAAAACGCGATATCGCAACTCATTTCCATGTTTCATGGTAAGATATAATATGATTTGCGATGTGTTATGTATTCCTCGTCTACACTGCAAACGAATGTAAATGCGACACTTCCTTGTAAGGAAATAGCGTTTGCAAATTTCTACCTATCGCAGCAATAGTGTTCTAATGCTTCTTAAAACGCGATATCGCATCTCATTTCTATGTTTCGTGGTAAGATATAATATGATTCGCGACGTATTATGTATTCCTCGTCTATACTTCAAATGAATGTGAATGGGACACTTCCTCGCTAGGAAATAGCGTTTGCAGATGTCTACGTATCGTAGCAATAGAATTCTAATGCTTCTTAAAACGCGATATCGCATCTCATTTCTATGTTTCATGGTAAGATATAATATGATTTGCGAAGTGTTATGTATTCCTCGTCTACACTTCAAATGAATGTAAATGCGACACTTCCTTGCAAGGAAATAGCGATTGCAGATGTCTACGTATCGTAGCAATAGAGTTCATATGATTCCTAAAACGCGATATCGAATCTCATTTCTATATTTCATGGTAAGATATAATATGATTTGCGAAGTGTTATGTATTCCTCGTCTACACTTCAAATGAATGTAAATGCGACACTTCCTTGCAAGGAAATAGCGTCTGCAGATGTCTAGGTATCGTAGCAATAGAGTTCTTATGATTCTTAAAACGCGATATCGCAACTCATTTCCATGTTTCATGGTAAGATATAATATGATTTGCGATGTGTTATGTATTCCTCGTCTACACTGCAAACGAATGTAAATGCGACACTTCCTCGCTAGGAAATAGCGTTTGCAGATGTCTACGTATCGAAGCAATAGAGTTCAAATGCTTCTTAAAACGCGATATCGCATCTCATTTCTATGTTTCATGGTAAGATATAATATGATTTGCGAAGTGTTATGTATTCCTCGTCTACACTTCAAATGAATGTAAATGCGACACTACCTTGCTAGGAAATAGCGTCTGCAGATGTATAGGTATCGTAGCAATAGAGTTCTAATGGCTCTTAAAACGCGATATCGCATCTCATTTCTATGTTTCATGGTAAGATATAATTTGATTTGCGAAGTGTTATGTAGTCCTCGTCTACACTTCAAATGAATGTAAATGCGACACTTCGTTGCTAGGAAATAGCGTTTGCAGATGTCTACGTATCGAAGCAATAGAGTTCAAATGCTTCTTAAAACGAGATATTGCATCTCTTATCTATGTCTCATGATAAGATATTATATTCCTTGCGAGGTGTTATGCATTCCTCGTCTACGATTCAAATGAATGTAAATGCGACACTACCTTGCAAGGAAATAGCGTTTCCAGATGTCTACGTATCGAAGCAATAGAGTTCAAATGCTTCTTAAAACGAGATATTGCATCTCATATATATGTTTCTTGATAAGATATAATATTCATTGCGAAGTGTTATGCATTCCTCGTCTACGATTCAAATGAATGTAAATGCGACACTTCCTTGCTAGGAAATAGCGTTTGCAGATGTCTACGTATCGAAGCAATAGAGTTCAAATGCTTCTTAAAAAGAGATATTGCATCTCTTATCTATGTTTCATGATAAGATATAATATTCATTGCGAAGTGTTATGCATTCCTCGTCTACGATTCAAATGAATGTAAATGCGACACTTCCTTGCAAGGAAATAGCGTTTGCAGATGTCTACGTATCGTAGCAGTAGATTTGTAATGCTTCTTAAAACGCGATATCGCATCTCATTACTATGTTTCATGGTAAGGTATAATATGATTTGCGAAGAATCATGTATTCCTCGTCTACACTTCGAATGAATGTGAATGCGACACTTGCTCGCTAGGAATTGGCGTTTGCAGATGTCTGCGTATCGTAGCAATAGATTTCTAATGCTTCTTAAATAGCGATATCGAATCTCATTTCTATGTTTCATGGTAAGATATAATATGATTTGCGAAGTGTTATGTAGTCCTCGCCTACACTTCAAATGAATGTAAATGCGACACTTCCTTGCTAGGAAAGAGCGTTAGCAGATGTCTACCTATCGTAGCAATAGGGTTCTAATGCTTCTTAAAACGCGATATCGCATCTCATTTCTATATTACATAGTAAGATATAATATGATTTGCGGAGAGTTATGTATTCCTCGTCTACACTTCAAATGAATGTAAATGCGACACTTCCTTGCTAGGAAATAGCGTCTGCAGATGTCTAGGTATCGTAGCAATAGAGTTCTAATGCTTCTTAAAACGCGATATCGCATCCCATTTCTATGTTTCATGGTAAGATGTAATATGATTTGCGAAGTGTCATGAATTCCACGTCTACACTTCAAATGAATGTAAATGCGACACTTCCTTGCAAGGAAATAGCGTCTGAAGATGTCTGGGTATCGTAGCAATAGAGTTCTTATGATTCTTAAAACGCGATATCGCAACTCATTTCCATGTTTCATGGTAAGATATAATATGATTTGCGATGTGTTATGTATTCCTCGTCTACACTGCAAACGAATGTAAATGCGACACTTCCTTGCAAGGAAATAGCGTTTGCAAATTTCTCCCTATCGTAGCAATAGTGTTCTAATGCTTCTTAAAACGCGATATCGCATCTCATTTCTATGTTTCATGGTAAGATATAATATGATGTGCGAAGTGTTATGTATTCCTCGTCTACACTTCAAATGAATGTAAATGCGACACTACCTTGCTAGGAAATAGCGTCTGCTGATGTATAGGTATCGTAGCAATAGAGTTCTAATGGCTCTTAAAACGCGATATCGCATCTCATTTCTATGTTTCATGGTAAGATATAATATGATTTGCGAAGTGTTATGTAGTCCTCGTCTACACTTCAAATGAATGCAAATGCGACACTTCGTTGCTAGGAAATAGCGTCTGCAAATGTCTACCTATCGTAGCAATAGAGTTCTAATGCTTCTTAAAACGCGATATCGCATCTCATTTCTATGTTTCATGGTAAGATATAATATGATTTGCGAAGTGTCATGTATTCCTCGTCTACACTTCAAATGAATGTAAATGCGACACTTCCTTGCAAGGAAATAGCGTCTGCAGATGTCTAGGTACCGCAGCAATAGTGTTCTTATGATTCTTAAAACGCGATATCGCAACTCATTTCCATGTTTCATGGTAAGATATAATATGATTTGCGATGTGTTATGTATTCCTCGTCTACACTGCAAACGAATGTAAATGCGACACTTCCTTGTAAGGAAATAGCGTTTGCAAATTTCTACCTATCGCAGCAATAGTGTTCTAATGCTTCTTAAAACGCGATATCGCATCTCATTTCTATGTTTCGTGGTAAGATATAATATGATTCGCGACGTATTATGTATTCCTCGTCTATACTTCAAATGAATGTGAATGGGACACTTCCTCGCTAGGAAATAGCGTTTGCAGATGTCTACGTATCGTAGCAATAGAATTCTAATGCTTCTTAAAACGCGATATCGCATCTCATTTCTATGTTTCATGGTAAGATATAATATGATTTGCGAAGCGTTATGTATTCCTCGTCTACACTTCAAATGAATGTAAATGCGACACTTCCTTGCAAGGAAATAGCGATTGCAGATGTCTACGTATCGTAGCAATAGAGTTCATATGATTCCTAAAACGCGATATCGCATCTCATTTCTATATTTCATGGTAAGATATAATATGATTTGCGAAGTGTTATGTATTCCTCGTCTACACTTCAAATGAATGTAAATGCGACACTTCCTTGCAAGGAAATAGCGTCTGCAGATGTCTAGGTATCGTAGCAATAGAGTTCTTATGATTCTTAAAACGCGATATCGCAACTCATTTCCATGTTTCATGGTAAGATATAATATGATTTGCGATGTGTTATGTATTCCTCGTCTACACTGCAAACGAATGTAAATGCGACACTTCCTCGCTAGGAAATAGCGTTTGCAGATGTCTACGTATCGAAGCAATAGAGTTCAAATGCTTCTTAAAACGCGATATCGCATCTCATTTCTATGTTTCATGGTAAGATATAATATGATTTGCGAAGTGTTATGTATTCCTCGTCTACACTTCAAATGAATGTAAATGCGACACTACCTTGCTAGGAAATAGCGTCTGCAGATGTATAGGTATCGTAGCAATAGAGTTCTAATGGCTCTTAAAACGCGATATCGCATCTCATTTCTATGTTTCATGGTAAGATATAATTTGATTTGCGAAGTGTTATGTAGTCCTCGTCTACACTTCAAATGAATGTAAATGCGACACTTCGTTGCTAGGAAATAGCGTTTGCAGATGTCTACGTATCGAAGCAATAGAGTTCAAATGCTTCTTAAAACGAGATATTGCATCTCTTATCTATGTCTCATGATAAGATATTATATTCTTTGCGAAGTGTTATGCATTCCTCGTCTACGATTCAAATGAATGTAAATGCGACACTACCTTGCAAGGAAATAGCGTTTCCAGATGTCTACGTATCGAAGCAATAGAGTTCAAATGCTTCTTAAAACGAGATATTGCATCTCATATATATGTTTCTTGATAAGATATAATATTCATTGCGAAGTGTTATGCATTCCTCGTCTACGATTCAAATGAATGTAAATGCGACACTTCCTTGCTAGGAAATAGCGTTTGCAGATGTCTACGTATCGAAGCAATAGAGTTCAAATGCTTCTTAAAAAGAGATATTGCATCTCTTATCTATGTTTCATGATAAGATATAATATTCATTGCGAAGTGTTATGCATTCCTCGTCTACGATTCAAATGAATGTAAATGCGACACTTCCTTGCAAGGAAATAGCGTTTGCAGATGTCTACGTATCGTAGCAGTAGATTTGTAATGCTTCTTAAAACGCGATATCGCATCTCATTACTATGTTTCATGGTAAGGTATAATATGATTTGCGAAGAATCATGTATTCCTCGTCTACACTTCGAATGAATGTGAATGCGACACTTGCTCGCTAGGAATTGGCGTTTGCAGATGTCTGCGTATCGTAGCAATAGATTTCTAATGCTTCTTAAATAGCGATATCGCATCTCATTTCTATGTTTCATGGTAAGATATAATATGATTTGCGAAGTGTTATGTAGTCCTCGCCTACACTTCAAATGAATGTAAATGCGACACTTCCTTGCTAGGAAAGAGCGTTAGCAGATGTCTACCTATCGTAGCAATAGGGTTCTAATGCTTCTTAAAACGCGATATCGCATCTCATTTCTATATTACATAGTAAGATATAATATGATTTGCGGAGAGTTATGTATTCCTCGTCTACACTTCAAATGAATGTAAATGCGACACTTCCTTGCTAGGAAATAGCGTCTGCAGATGTCTAGGTATCGTAGCAATAGAGTTCTAATGCTTCTTAAAACGCGATATCGCATCCCATTTCTATGTTTCATGGTAAGATGTAATATGATTTGCGAAGTGTCATGAATTCCACGTCTACACTTCAAATGAATGTAAATGCGACACTACCTTGCAAGGAAATAGCGTTTGCAGATGTCTACGTATCGAAGCAATAGAGATCAAATGCTTCTTAAAACAAGATATCGCATCTCATTTCTATGTTTCATGATAAGATGTAATATTCATTGCGAAGTATTATGTATTCCTCGTCTACACTTCAAATGAATGTAAATGCGACACTTCCTTGCTAGGAAATAGCGTTTCCAGATGTCTACGCATCGAAGCAATAGAGTTCAAATGCTTCTTAAAACGAGATATTGCATCTCATATCTATGTTTCTTGATAAGATATAATATTCATTGCGAACTGTTATGCATTCCTCGTCTACGATTCAAATGAATGTAAATGCGACACTTCCTTGCAAGGAAATAGCGTTTGCAGATGTCTACGTATCGTAGCAATAGAGTTCTAATGCTTCTTAAAACGCGATATCGCATCTCATTTCTATGTTTCCTGGTAAGATATAATATGATTTGCGAAGTGTTATGTATTCCTCGTCTACACTTCAGATGAATGTAAATGCGACACTTCCTTGCACGGAAATAGCGATTGCAGATGTCTACGTATCGTAGCAATAGAGTTCAAATGATACCTAAAACGCGATATCGCATCTCATTTCTATGTTTCATGGTAAGATATAACATGATTTGCGAAGTGTTATGTATTCCTCGTCTACACTTCAAATGAATGTAAATGCGACACTTCCTTGCTAGGAAATAGCGTTTCCAGATGTCTACGCATCGAAGCAATAGAGTTCAAATGCTTCTTAAAACGAGATATTGCATCTCATATCTATGTTTCTTGATAAGATATAATATTCATTGCGAACTGTTATGCATTCCTCGTCTACACTTCAAATGAAAGTAAATGCGACACTTCCTTGCTAGGAAATAGCGTTTGCAGATGTCTACGTATCGAAGCAATAGAGTTCAAATGCTTCTTAAAACGAGATATTGCATCTCATATCCATGTTTCATAATAAGATATAATATTCATTGCGAAGTGTTATGCATTCCTCGTCTACGATTCAAATGAATGCAAATGCCACACTTCCTTGCAAGGAAATAGCGTTTGCAGATGTCTACGTATCGTAGCAATAGAGTTCAAATGCTTCTTAAAACGAGATATTGCATCTCATATCCATGTTTCATAATAAGATATAATATTCATTGCGAAGTGTTATGCATTCCTCGTCTACGATTCAAATGAATGTAAATGCGACACTTCCTTGCAAGGAAATAGCGTTTGCAGATGTCTACGTAACGTAGCAATAGAGTTCTAATGCTTCTTAAAACGCGATATCGCATCTCATTTCAATGTTTCATGGTAAGATATAATATGATTTGCGAAGTGTCATGTATTCCTCGTCTACACTTCAAATGAATGTAAATGCGACACTTCCTTGCAAGGAAATAGCGTTTGCAAATTTCTACATATCGTAGCAATAGTGTTCTAATGCTTCTTAAAACGCGATATCGCATCTCATTTCTATGTTTCATGGTAAGATATAATATGATGTGCGAAGTGTTATGTACTCCTCGTCTACACTTCAAATGAATGTAAATGCGACACTTCCTTGCAAGGAAATAGCGTTTGCAGATGTCTACGTATCGTAGCGATAGAGTTCTAATGCTTCTTAAAACGCGATATCGCATCTCATTTCAATATTTCATGGTAAGATATAATATGATTTGCGAAGTGTTATGTATTCCTCGTCTACACTTCAAATGAATGTAAATGCGACACTTCTTTGCTAGGAAATAGCGTTTGCAAATGTCTACCTATCGTAGCAATAGTGTTCTAATGCTTCTTAAAACGCGATATCGCATCTCATTTCTATGTTTCATGGTAAGATATAATATGATTTGCAAAGTATCATGTATTCCTCGCGTACACTTCAAATGGATGTAAATGCGACACTTCCTTGCTAGGAAATAGCGTTTGCAGATGTCTAGGTATCGTAGCATTAGAGTTCTAATACTTCTTAAAACGCGATATCGTATCTCATTTCTATGTTTCATGGTAAGGTATAATATGATTTGCGAAGAATCATGTATTCCTCGTCTACACTTCGAATGAATGTGAATGCGACACTTGCTCGCTAGGAATTGGCGTTTGCAGATGTCTGCGTATCGTAGCAATAGATTTCTAATGCTTCTTAAATAGCGATATCGCATCTCATTTCTATGTTTCATGGTAAGATATAATATGATTTGCGAAGTGTTATGTAGTCCTCGCCTACACTTCAAATGAATGTAAATGCGACACTTCCTTGCTAGGAAAGAGCGTTAGCAGATGTCTACCTATCGTAGCAATAGGGTTCTAATGCTTCTTAAAACGCGATATCGCATCTCATTTCTATGTTACATAGTAAGATATAATATGATTTGCGAAGTGTTATGTATTCCTCGTCTACACTTCAAATGAATGTAAATGCGACACTTCTTTGCTAGGAAATAGCGTTTGCAAATTTCTACCTATCGTAGCAATAGTGTTCTAATGCTTCTTAAAACGCGATATCGCATCTCATTTCTATGTTTCATGGTAAGATATAATATGATGTGCGAAGTGTTATGTATTCCTTGTCTACACTTCAAATGAATGTAAATGCGACACTACCTTGCTAGGAAATAGCGTGTGCTGATGTATAGGTATCGTAGCAATAGAGTTCTAATGGCTCTTAAAACGCGATATCGCATCTCATTTCTATGTTTCATGGTAAGATATAATATGATTTGCGAAGTGTTATGTTGTCTTCGTCTACACTTCAAATGAATGTAAATGCGACACTTCGTTGCTAGGAAATAGCGTTTGCAGATGTCTACGTATCGAAGCAATAGAGTTCAAATGCTTCTTAAAACGAGATATTGCATCTCTTATCTATGTCTCATGATAAGATATTATATTCTTTGCGAAGTGTTATGCATTCCTCGTCTACGATTCAAATGAATGTAAATGCGACACTGCCTTGCAAGGAAATAGCGTTTCCAGATGTCTACGTATCGAAGCAATAGAGTTCAAATGCTTCTTAAAACAAGATATCGCATCTCATTTCTATGTTTCATGATAAGATGTAATATTCATTGCGAAGTGTTATGTAATCCTTGCCTACACTTCAAATCAATGTAAATGCGACACTTCCTTGCTAGGAAATAGCGTTTGCAGATGTCTACGTATCGAAGCAATAGAGTTCAAATGCTTCTTAAAAAAGAGATATTGCATCTCTTATCTATGTTTCATGGTAAGATATAATATGATTTGCGAAGTGTCATGTATCCCTCGTCTACACTTCAAATGAATGTAAATGCGACACTTCCTCGCTAGGAAATAGCGTCTGCAAATGTCTACCTATCGTAGCAATAGAGTTCTAATGCTTCTTAAAACGCGATATCGCATCTCATTTCTATGTTTCATGGTAAGATATAATATGATTTGCGAAGTGTCATGTATTCCTCGTCTACACTTCAAATGAATGTAAATGCGACACTTCCTTGCAAGGAAATAGCGTCTGCAGATGTCTAGGTACCGTAGCAATAGTGTTCTTATGATTCTTAAAACGCGATATCGCAACTCATTTCCATGTTTCATGGTAAGATATAATATGATTTGCGATGTGTTATGTATTCCTCGTCTACACTGCAAACGAATGTAAATGCTACACTTCCTTGCAAGGAAATAGCGTTTGCAAATTTCTACCTATCGTAGCAATAGTGTTCTAATGCTTCTTAAAACGCGATATCGCATCTCATTTCTATGTTTCATGGTAAGATATAATATGATTTGCGAAGTATCATGTATTCCTCGTCTACACTTCAAATGAATGTAAATGCAACACTTCCTTGCTAGGAAATAGCGTCTGCAGATGTCTAGGTATGGTAGCAATATAGTTCTTATGATTCTTAAAACGCGATATCGCATCTCATCTCTATGTTTCATGGTAAGATATAATATGATTCGCGACGTATTATGTATTCCTCGTCTATACTTCAAATGAATGTGAATGCGACACTTCCTCGCTAGGAAATAGCGTTTGCAGATGTCTACGTATCGTAGCAATAGAATTCTAATGCTTCTTAAAACGCGATATCGCATCTCATTTCTATGTTTCATGGTAAGATATAATATGATTTGCGAAGTGTCATGTATCCCTCGTCTACACTTCAAATGTATGTAAATGCGACACTTCCTCGCTAGGAAATAGCGTCTGCAAATGTCTACCTATCGTAGCAATAGAGTTCTAATGCTTCTTAAAACGCGATATCGCATCTCATTTCTATGTTTCATGGTAAGATATAATATGATTTGCGAAGTGTCATGTATCCCTCGTCTACAATTCAAATGTATGTAAATGCGACACTTCCTCGCTAGGAAATAGCGTTTGCAGATGTCTACGTATCGTAGCAATAGAATTCTAATGCTTCTTAAAACGCGATATCGCATCTCATTTCTATGTTTCATGGTAAGATATAATATGATTTGCGAAGTGTCATGTATCCCTCGTCTACACTTCAAATGTATGTAAATGCGACACTTCCTCGCTAGGAAATAGCGTCTGCAAATGTCTACCTATCGTAGCAATAGAGTTCTAATGCTTCTTAAAACGCGATATCGCATCTCATTTCTATGTTTCATGGTAAGATATAATATGATTTTCGAAGTGTTATGTATTCCTCGTCTACACTGCAAACGAATGTAAATGCGACACTTCCTTGTAAGGAAATAGCGTTTGCAAATTTCTACCTATCGCAGCAATAGTGTTCTAATGCTTCTTAAAACGCGATATCGCATCTCATTTCTATGTTTCGTGGTAAGATATAATATGATTCGCGACGTATTATGTATTCCTCGTCTATACTTCAAATGAATGTGAATGGGACACTTCCTCGCTAGGAAATAGCGTTTGCAGATGTCTACGTATCGTAGCAATAGAATTCTAATGCTTCTTAAAACGCGATATCGCATCTCATTTCTATGTTTCATGGTAAGATATAATATGATTTGCGAAGTGTTATGTATTCCTCGTCTACACTTCAAATGAATGTAAATGCGACACTTCCTTGCAAGGAAATAGCGATTGCAGATGTCTACGTATCGTAGCAATAGAGTTCATATGATTCCTAAAACGCGATATCGCATCTCATTTCTATATTTCATGGTAAGATATAATATGATTTGCGAAGTGTTATGTATTCCTCGTCTACACTTCAAATGAATGTAAATGCGACACTTCCTTGCAAGGAAATAGCGTCTGCAGATGTCTAGGTATCGTAGCAGTAGAGTTCTTATGATTCTTAAAACGCGATATCGCAACTCATTTCCATGTTTCATGGTAAGATATAATATGATTTGCGAAGTGTTATGTATTCCTCGTCTACACTTCAAATGAATGTAAATGCGACACTACCTTGCTAGGAAATAGCGTTTGCAGATGTATAGGTATCGTAGCAATAGAGTTCTAATGGCTCTTAAAACGCGATATCGCATCTCATTTCTATGTATCATGGTAAGATATAATTTGATTTGCGAAGTGTTATGTAGTCCTCGTCTACACTTCAAATGAATGTAAATGCGACACTTCGTTGCTAGGAAATAGCGTTTGCAGATGTCTACGTATCGAAGCAATAGAGTTCAAATGCTTCTTAAAACGAGATATTGCATCTCTTATCTATGTCTCATGATAAGATATTATATTCTTTGCGAAGTGTTATGCATTCCTCGTCTACGATTCAAATGAATGTAAATGCGACACTACCTTGCAAGGAAATAGCGTTTCCAGATGTCTACGTATCGAAGCAATAGAGTTCAAATGCTTCTTAAAACGAGATATTGCATCTCATATATATGTTTCTTGATAAGATATAATATTCATTGCGAAGTGTTATGCATTCCTCGTCTACGATTCAAATGAATGTAAATGCGACACTTCCTTGCTAGGAAATAGCGTTTGCAGATGTCTACGTATCGAAGCAATAGAGTTCAAATGCTTCTTAAAAAGAGATATTGCATCTCTTATCTATGTTTCATGATAAGATATAATATTCATTGCGAAGTGTTATGCATTCCTCGTCTACGATTCAAATGAATGTAAATGCGACACTTCCTTGCAAGGAAATAGCGTTTGCAGATGTCTACGTATCGTAGCAGTAGATTTGTAATGCTTCTTAAAACGCGATATCGCATCTCATTACTATGTTTCATGGTAAGGTATAATATGATTTGCGAAGAATCATGTATTCCTCGTCTACACTTCGAATGAATGTGAATGCGACACTTGCTCGCTAGGAATTGGCGTTTGCAGATGTCTGCGTATCGTAGCAATAGATTTCTAATGCTTCTTAAATAGCGATATAGCATCTCATTTCTATGTTTCATGGTAAGATATAATATGATTTGCGAAGTGTTATGTAGTCCTCGCCTACACTTCAAATGAATGTAAATGCGACACTTCCTTGCTAGGAAAGAGCGTTAGCAGATGTCTACCTATCGTAGCAATAGGGTTCTAATGCTTCTTAAAACGCGATATCGCATCTCATTTCTATGTTACATAGTAAGATATAATATGATTTGCGGAGAGTTATGTATTCCTCGTCTACACTTCAAATGAATGTAAATGCGACACTTCCTTGCTAGGAAATAGCGTCTGCAGATGTCTAGGTATCGTAGCAATAGAGTTCTAATGCTTCTTAAAACGCGATATCGCATCCCATTTCTATGTTTCATGGTAAGATGTAATATGATTTGCGAAGTGTCATGAATTCCACGTCTACACTTCAAATGAATGTAAATGCGACACTACCTTGCAAGGAAATAGCGTTTGCAGATGTCTACGTATCGAAGCAATAGAGTTCAAATGCTTCTTAAAACAAGATATCGCAACTCATTTCTATGTTTCATGATAAGATGTAATATTCATTGCGAAGTATTATGTATTCCTCGTCTACACTTCAAATGAATGTAAATGCGACACTTCCTTGCTAGGAAATAGCGTTTCCAGATGTCAACGCATCGAAGCAATAGAGTTCAAATGCTTCTTAAAACGAGATATTGCATCTCATATCTATGTTTCTTGATAAGATATAATATTCATTGCGAACTGTTATGCATTCCTCGTCTACGATTCAAATGAATGTAAATGCGACACTTCCTTGCAAGGAAATAGCGTTTGCAGATGTCTACGTATCGTAGCAATAGAGTTCTAATGCTTCTTAAAACGCGATATCGCATCTCATTTCTATGTTTCCTGGTAAGATATAATATGATTTGCGAAGTGTTATGTATTCCTCGTCTACACTTCAGGTGAATGTAAATGCGACACTTCCTTGCACGGAAATAGCGATTGCAGATGTCTACGTATCGTAGCAATAGAGTTCATATGATTCCTAAAACGCGATATCGCATCTCATTTCTATGTTTCATGGTAAGATATAACATGATTTGCGAAGTGTTATGTATTCCTCGTCTACACTTCAAATGAATGTAAATGCGACACTTCCTTGCTAGGAAATAGCGTTTCCAGATGTCTACGCATCGAAGCAATAGAGTTCAAATGCTTCTTAAAACGAGATATTGCATCACATATCTATGTTTCTTGATAAGATATAATATTCATTGCGAACTGTTATGCATTCCTCGTCTACACTTCAAATGAAAGTAAATGCGACACTTCCTTGCTAGGAAATAGCGTTTGCAGATGTCTACGTATCGAAGCAATAGAGTTCAAATGCTTCTTAAAACGAGATATTGCATCTCATATCCATGTTTCATAATAAGATATAATATTCATTGCGAAGTGTTATGCATTCCTCGTCTACGATTCAAATGAATGCAAATGCCACACTTCCTTGCAAGGAAATAGCGTTTGCAGATGTCTACGTATCGTAGCAATAGAGTTCAAATGCTTCTTAAAACGAGATATTGCATCTCATATCCATGTTTCATAATAAGATATAATATTCATTGCGAAGTGTTATGCATTCCTCGTCTACGATTCAAATGAATGTAAATGCGACACTTCCTTGCAAGGAAATAGCGTTTGCAGATGTCTACGTATCGTAGCAATAGAGTTCTAATGCTTCTTAAAACGCGATATCGCATCTCATTTCAATGTTTCATGGTAAGATATAATATGATTTGCGAAGTGTCATGTATTCCTCGTCTACACTTCAAATGAATGTAAATGCGACACTTCCTTGCAAGGAAATAGCGTTTGCAAATTTCTACCTATCGTAGCAATAGTGTTCTAATGCTTCTTAAAACGCGATATCGCATCTCATTTCTATGTTTCATGGTAAGATATAATATGATGTGCGAAGTGTTATGTACTCCTCGTCTACACTTCAAATGAATGTAAATGCGACACTTCCTTGCAAGGAAATAGCGTTTGCAGATGTCTACGTATCGTAGCAATAGAGTTCTAATGCTTCTTAAAACGCGATATCGCATCTCATTTCAATATTTCATGGTAAGATATAATATGATTTGCGAAGTGTTATGTATTCCTCGTCTACACTTCAAATGAATGTAAATGCGACACTTCTTTGCTAGGAAATAGCGTTTGCAAATGTCTACCTATCGTAGCAATAGTGTTCTGATGCTTCTTAAAACGCGATATCGCATCTCATTTCTATGTTTCATGGTAAGATATAATATGATTTGCGAAGTATCATGTATTCCTCGCGTACACTTCAAATGGATGTAAATGCGACACTTCCTTGCTAGGAAATAGCGTTTGCAGATGTCTAGGTATCGTAGCATTAGAGTTCTAATACTTCTTAAAACGCGATATCGTATCTCATTTCTATGTTTCATGGTAAGGTATAATATGATTTGCGAAGAATCATGTATTCCTCGTCTACACTTCGAATGAATGTGAATGCGACACTTGCTCGCTAGGAATTGGCGTTTGCAGATGTCTGCGTATCGTAGCAATAGATTTCTAATGCTTCTTAAATAGCGATATCGCATCTCATTTCTATGTTTCATGGTAAGATATAATATGATTTGCGAAGTGTTATGTAGTCCTCGCCTACACTTCAAATGAATGTAAATGCGACACTTCCTTGCTAGGAAAGAGCGTTAGCAGATGTCTACCTATCGTAGCAATAGGGTTCTAATGCTTCTTAAAACGCGATATCGCATCTCATTTCTATGTTACATAGTAAGATATAATATGATTTGCGGAGAGTTGTGTATTCCTCGTCTACACTTCAAATGAATGTAAATGCGACACTTCCTTGCTAGGAAATAGCGTCTGCAGATGTCTAGGTATCGTAGCAATAGAGTTCTAATGCTTCTTAAAACGCGATATCGCATCCCATTTCTATGTTTCATGGTAAGATGTAATATGATTTGCGAAGTGTCATGAATTCCACGTCTACACTTCAAATGAATGTAAATGCGACACTACCTTGCAAGGAAATAGCGTTTGCAGATGTCTACGTATCGAAGCAATAGAGTTCAAATGCTTCTTAAAACAAGATATCGCATCTCATTTCTATGTTTCATGATAAGATGTAATATTCATTGCGAAGTATTATGTATTCCTCGTCTACACTTCAAATGAATGTAAATGCGACACTTCCTTGCTAGGAAATAGCGTTTCCAGATGTCTACGCATCGAAGTAATAGAGTTCAAATGCTTCTTAAAACGAGATATTGCATCTCATATCTATGTTTCTTGATAAGATATAATATTCATTGCGAACTGTTATGCATTCCTCGTCTACGATTCAAATGAATGTAAATGCGACACTTAGTTGCAAGGAAATAGCGTTTGCAGATGTCTACGTATCGTAGCAATAGAGTTCTAATGCTTCTTAAAACGCGATATCGCATCTCATTTCTATGTTTCCTGGTAAGATATAATATGATTTGCGAAGTGTTATGTATTCCTCGTCTACACTTCAGATGAATGTAAATGCGACACTTCCTTGCACGGAAATAGCGATTGCAGATGTCTACGTATCGTAGCAATAGAGTTCATATGATTCCTAAAACGCGATATCGCATCTCATTTCTATGTTTCATGGTAAGATATAACATGATTTGCGAAGTGTTATGTATTCCTCGTCTACACTTCAAATGAATGTAAATGCGACACTTCCTTGCTAGGAAATAGCGTTTCCAGATGTCTACGCATCGAAGCAATAGAGTTCAAATGCTTCTTAAAACGAGATATTGCATCTCATATCTATGTTTCTTGATAAGATATAATATTCATTGCGAACTGTTATGCATTCCTCGTCTACACTTCAAATGAAAGTAAATGCGACACTTCCTTGCTAGGAAATAGCGTTTGCAGATGTCTACGTATCGAAGCAATAGAGTTCAAATGCTTCTTAAAACGAGATATTGCATCTCATATCCATGTTTCATAATAAGATATAATATTCATTGCGAAGTGTTATGCATTCCTCGTCTACGATTCAAATGAATGCAAATGCCACACTTCCTTGCAAGGAAATAGCGTTTGCAGATGTCTACGTATCGTAGCAATAGAGTTCAAATGCTTCTTAAAACGAGATATTGCATCCCATATCCCTGTTTCATAATAAGATATAATATTCATTGCGAAGTGTTATGCATTCCTCGTCTACGATTCAAATGAATGTAAATGCGACACTTCCTTGCAAGGAAATAGCGTTTGCAGATGTCTACGTATCGTAGCAATAGAGTTCTAATGCTTCTTAAAACGCGATATCGCATCTCATTTCAATGTTTCATGGTAAGATATAATATGATTTGCGAAGTGTTATGTATTCCTCGTCTACACTTCAAATGAATGTAAATGCGACACTTCTTTGCTAGGAAATAGCGTTTGCAAATGTCTACCTATCGTAGCAATAGTGTTCTAATGCTTCTTAAAACGCGATATCGCATCTCATTTCTATGTTTCATGGTAAGATATAATATGATTTGCGAAGTATCATGTATTCCTCGCGTACACTTCAAATGGATGTAAATGCGACACTTCCTTGCTAGGAAATAGCGTTTGCAGATGTCTAGGTATCGTAGCATTAGAGTTCTAATACTTCTTAAAACGCGATATCGTATCTCATTTCTATGTTTCTTGGTAAGATATAGTATGATTTGCGAAGTGTCATGTATTCCACGTCTACACTTCAAATGAATGTAAATGCGACACTTCCTTGCTAGGAAATAGCGTCTGCAGATGTCTACGTATCGTAGCAATAGAGTTCATATGATTCTTAAAACGAGATATTGCTTCTCATATCTATGTTTCCTGATAAGATATAATATTCATTGCGAAGTGTTATGCATTCCTCGTCTACGATTCAAATGAATGTAAATGCGACACTTCCTTGCAAGGAAATAGCGTTTGCAGATGTCTACGTATCGTAGCAATAGAGTTCTTATGATTCTTAAAACGCGATATCGCATCTCATTTCTATGTTTCATGGTAAGATATAGTATGATTTGCGATGTGTTATGTATTCCTCGTCCACACTTCAAATGAATGTAAATGCGACACTTCCTTGCTAGGAAATAGCGTCTGCAGATGTCTACGTATCGTAGCAATAGAGTTCTAATGGCTCTTAAAACGCGATATCGCATCTCATTTCTATGTTTCATGGTAAGATATAATATGATTTGCGAAGTGTTATGTAGTCCTCGTCTACACTTCAAATGAATGTAAATGCGACACTTCGTTGCTAGGAAATAGCGTTTGCAGATGTCTACGTATCGAAGCAATAGAGTTGAAATGCTTCTTAAAACGAGATATTGCATCTCTTATCTATGTCTCATGATAAGATATTATATTCTTTGCGAAGTGTTATGCATTGCTCGTCTACGATTCAAATGAATGTAAATGCGACACTACCTTGCAAGGAAATAGCGTTTCCAGATGTCTACGTATCAAAGCAATAGAGTTCAAATGCTTCTTAAAACAAGGTATCGCATCTCATTTCTATGTTTCATGATAAGATGTAATATTCATTGCGAAGTGTTAAGTAATCCTCGCCTACACTTCAAATCAATGTAAATGCGACACTTCCTTGCTAGGAAACAGCGTTTGCACATGTCTACGTATCGAAGCAATAGAGTTCAAATGCTTCTTAAAAAAGAGATATTGCATCTCTTATCTATGTTTCATGGTAAGATATAATATGATTTGCGAAGTGTCATGTATCCCTCGTCTACACTTCAAATGAATGTAAATGCGACACTTCCTCGCTAGGAAATAGCGTCTGCAAATGTCTACCTATCGTAGCAATAGAGTTCTAATGCTTCTTAAAACGCGATATCGCATCTCATTTCTATGTTTCATGGTAAGATATAATATGATTTGCGAAGTGTCATGTATTCCTCGTCTACACTTCAAATGAATGTAAATGCGACACTTCCTTGCAAGGAAATAGCGTTTGCAAATTTCTACCTATCGTAGCAATAGTGTTCTAATGCTTCTTAAAACGCGATATCGCATCTCATTTCTATGTTTCATGGTAAGATATAATATGATGTGCGAAGTGTTATTTACTCCTCGTCTACACTTCAAATGAATGTAAATGCGACACTACCTTGCTAGGAAATAGCGTCTGCTGATGTATAGGTATCGTAGCAATAGAGTTCTAATGGCTCTTAAAACGCGATATCGCATCTCATTTCTATGTTTCATGGTAAGATATAATATGATTTGCGAAGTGTTATGTATTCCTCGTCTACACTTCAAATGAAAGTAAATGCGACACTTCCTTGCTAGGAAATAGCGTTTGCAGATGTCTACGTATCGAAGCAATAGAGTTCAAATGCTTCTTAAAACGAGATATTGCATCTCATATCCATGTTTCATAATAAGATATAATATTCATTGCGAAGTGTTATGAATTCCTCGTCTACGATTCAAATGAATGCAAATGCGACACTTCCTTGCAAGGAAATAGCGTTTGCAGATGTCTACGTATCGTAGCAATAGAGTTCAAATGCTTCTTAAAACGAGATATTGCATCTCATATCCATGTTTCATAATAAGATATAATATTCATTGCGAAGTGTTATGCATTCCTCGTCTACGATTCAAATGAATGTAAATGCGACACTTCCTTGCAAGGAAATAGCGTTTGCAGATGTCTACGTATCGTAGCAATAGAGTTCTAATGCTTCTTAAAACGCGATATTGCATCTCATTTCAATGTTTCATGGTAAGATATAATATGATTTGCGAAGTGTTATGTATTCCTCGTCTACACTTCAAATGAATGTAAATGCGACACTTCTTTGCTAGGAAATAGCGTTTGCAAATGTCTACCTATCGTAGCAATAGTGTTCTAATGCTTCTTAAAACGCGATATCGCATCTCATTTCTATGTTTCATGGTAAGATATAATATGATTTGCGAAGTATCATGTATTCCTCGCGTACACTTCAAATGGATGTAAATGCGACACTTCCTTGCTAGGAAATAGCGTTTGCAGATGTCTAGGTATCGTAGCATTAGAGTTCTAATACTTCTTAAAACGCGATATCGTATCTCATTTCTATGTTTCTTGGTAAGATATAGTATGATTTGCGAAGTGTCATGTATTCCACGTCTACACTTCAAATGAATGTAAATGCGACACTTCCTTGCTAGGAAATAGCGTCTGCAGATGTCTACGTATCGTAGCAATAGAGTTCATATGATTCTTAAAACGAGATATTGCTTCTCATATCTATGTTTCCTGATAAGATATAATATTCATTGCGAAGTGTTATGCATTCCTCGTCTACGATTCAAATGAATGTAAATGCGACACTTCCTTGCAAGGAAATAGCGTTTGCAGATGTCTACGTATCGTAGCAATAGAGTTCTTATGATTCTTAAAACGCGATATCGCATCTCATTTCTATGTTTCATGGTAAGATATAGTATGATTTGCGAAGTGTTATGTATTCCTCGTCTACACTTCAAATGAATGTAAATGCGACACTTCCTTGCTAGGAAATAGCGTCTGCAGATGTCTACGTATCGTAGCAATAGAGTTCTAATGGCTCTTAAAACGCGATATCGCATCTCATTTCTATGTTTCATGGTAAGATATAATATGATTTGCGAAGTGTTATGTAGTCCTCGTCTACACTTCAAATGAATGTAAATGCGACACTTCGTTGCTAGGAAATAGCGTTTGCAGATGTCTACGTATCGAAGCAATAGAGTTGAAATGCTTCTTAAAACGAGATATTGCATCTCTTATCTATGTCTCATGATAAGATATTATATTCTTTGCGAAGTGTTATGCATTGCTCGTCTACGATTCAAATGAATGTAAATGCGACACTACCTTGCAAGGAAATAGCGTTTCCAGATGTCTGCGTATCAAAGCAATAGAGTTCAAATGCTTCTTAAAACAAGGTATCGCATCTCATTTCTATGTTTCATGATAAGATGTAATATTCATTGCGAAGTGTTAAGTAATCCTCGCCTACACTTCAAATCAATGTAAATGCGACACTTCCTTGCTAGGAAATAGCGTTTGCACATGTCTACGTATCGAAGCAATAGAGTTCAAATGCTTCTTAAAAAAGAGATATTGCATCTCTTATCTATGTTTCATGGTAAGATATAATATGATTTGCGAAGTGTCATGTATCCCTCGTCTACACTTCAAATGAATGTAAATGCGACACTTCCTCGCTAGGAAATAGCGTCTGCAAATGTCTACCTATCGTAGCAATAGAGTTCTAATGCTTCTTAAAACGCGATATCGCATCTCATTTCTATGTTTCATGGTAAGATATAATATGATTTGCGAAGTGTCATGTATTCCTCGTCTACACTTCAATGAATGTAAATGCGACACTTCCTTGCAAGGAAATAGCGTTTGCAAATTTCTACCTATCGTAGCAATAGTGTTCTAATGCTTCTTAAAACGCGATATCGCATCTCATTTCTATGTTTCATGGTAAGATATAATATGATGTGCGAAGTGTTATGTACTCCTCGTCTACACTTCAAATGAATGTAAATGCGACACTACCTTGCTAGGAAATAGCGTCTGCTGATGTATAGGTATCGTAGCAATAGAGTTCTAATGGCTCTTAAAACGCGATATCGCATCTCATTTCTATGTTTCATGGTAAGATATAATATGATTTGCGAAGTGTTATGTATTCCTCGTCTACACTTCAAATGAAAGTAAATGCGACACTTCCTTGCTAGGAAATAGCGTTTGCAGATGTCTACGTATCGAAGCAATAGAGTTCAAATGCTTCTTAAAACGAGATATTGCATCTCATATCCATGTTTCATAATAAGATATAATATTCATTGCGAAGTGTTATGCATTCCTCGTCTACGATTCAAATGAATGTAAATGCGACACTTCCTTGCGAGGAAATAGCGTTCGCAGATGTCTACGTATCGTAGCAATAGAGTTCTAATGCTTCTTAAAACACGATATCGCATCTCATTTCAATATTTCATGGTAAGATATAATATGATTTGCGAAGTGTTATGTATTCCTCGTCTACACTTCAAATGAATGTAAATGCGACACTTCTTTGCTAGGAAATAGCGTTTGCAAATGTCTACCTATCGTAGCAATAGTGTTCTAATGCTTCTTAAAACGCGATATCGCATCTCATTTCTATGTTTCATGGTAAGATATAATATGATTTGCGAAGTATCATGTATTCCTCGTGTACACTTCAAATGGATGTAAATGCGACACTTCCTTGCTAGGAAATAGCGTTTGCAGATGTCTAGGTATCGTAGCATTAGAGTTCTAATACTTCTTAAAACGCGATATCGTATCTCATTTCTATGTTTTTTGGTAAGATATAGTATGATTTGCGAAGTGTCATGTATTCCTCGTCTACACTTCAAATGAATGTAAATGCGACACTTCCTTGCTAGGAAATAGCGTCTGCAGATGTCTACGTATCGTAGCAATAGAGTTCATATGATTCTTAAAACGAGATATTGCTTCTCATATCTATGTTTCCTGATAAGATATAATATTCATTGCGAAGTGTTATGCATTCCTCGTCTATGATTCAAATGAATGTAAATGCGACACTTCCTTGCAAGGAAATAGCGTTTGCAGATGTCTACGTATCGTAGCAATAGAGTTCTTATGATTCTTAAAACGCGATATCACATCTCATTTCTATGTTTCATGGTAAGATATAGTATGATTTGCGAAGTGTTATGTATTCCTCGTCTACACTTCAAATGAATGTAAATGCGACACTTCCTTGCTAGGAAATAGCGTCTGCAGATGTCTACGTATCGTAGCAATAGAGTTCTAATGGCTCTTAAAACGCGATATCGCATCTCATTTCTATGTTTCATGGTAAGATATAATATGATTTGCGAAGTGTTATGTAGTCCTCGTCTACACTTCAAATGAATGTAAATGCGACACTTCGTTGCTAGGAAATAGCGCTTGCAGATGTCTACGTATCGAAGCAATAGAGTTGAAATGCCTCTTAAAACGAGATATTGCATCTCTTATCTATGTCTCATGATAAGATATTATATTCTTTGCGAAGTGTTATGCATTGCTCGTCTACGATTCAAATGAATGTAAATGCGACACTACCTTGCAAGGAAATAGCGTTTCCAGATGTCTACGTATCGAAGCAATAGAGTTCAAATGGTTCTTAAAACAAGGTATCGCATCTCATTTCTATGTTTCATGATAAGATGTAATATTCATTGCGAAGTGTTAAGTAATCCTCGCCTACATTTCAAATCAATGTAAATGCGACACTTCCTTGCTAGGAAATAGTGTTTGCAGATGTCTACGTATCGAAGCAATAGAGTTCAAATGCTTCTTAAAAAGAGATATTGCATCTCTTATCTATGTTTCATGGTAAGATATAATATGATTTGCGAAGTGTCATGTATCCCTCGTCTACACTTCAAATGAATGTAAATGCGACACTTCCTCGCTAGGAAATAGCGTCTGCAAATGTCTACCTATCGTAGCAATAGAGTTCTTATGCTTCTTAAAACGCGATATCGCATCTCATTTCTATGTTTCATGGTAAGATATAATATGATTTGCGAAGTGTCATGTATTCCTCGTCTACACTTCAAATGAATGTAAATGCGACACTTCCTTGCAAGGAAATAGCGTTTGCAAATTTCTACCTATCGTAGCAATAGTGTTCTAATGCTTCTTAAAACGCGATATCGCATCTCATTTCTATGTTTCATGGTAAGATATAATATGATGTGCGAAGTGTTATGTATTCCTCGTCTACACTTCAAATGAATGTAAATGCGACACTACCTTGCTAGGAAATAGCGTCTGCTGATGTATAGGTATCGTAGCAATAGAGTTCTAATGGCTCTTAAAACGCGATATCGCATCTCATTTCTATGTTTCATGGTCAGATATAATATGATGTGCGAAGTGTTATGTATTCCTCGTCTACACTTCAAATGAATGCAAATGCGACACTTCCTTGCAAGGAAATAGCGTTTGCAGATGTCTACGTATCGTAGGGATAGAGTTCTAATGCTTCTTAAAACGAGATATTGCATCTCATATCTATGTTTCATGATAAGATATAATATTCATTGCGAAGTGTTATGCATTCCTCGTCTACGATTCAAATCAATGTAAATGCGACACTTCCTTGTAAGGAAATTGCGTTTGCAGATGTCTACGTATCGTAGCAATAGAGTTCTTATGATTCTTAAAACGCGATATCGCATCTCATTTCTATGTTTCATGGTAAGATATAATATGATTCGCGACGTATTATGTATTCCTCGTCTATACTTCAAATGAATGTGAATGCGACACTTCCTCGCTAGGAAATAGCGTTTGCAGATGTCTACGTATCGTAGCAATAGAATTCTAATGCTTCTTAAAACGCGATATCGCATCTCATTTCTATGTTTCATGGTAAGATATAATATGATTTGCGAAGTGTCATGTATTCCACGTCTACACTTCAAATGAATGTAAATGCGATACTACCTTGCAAGGAAATAGCGTTTGCAGATGTCTAGGTATCGTAGCAATAGAGTTCTAATGCTACTTATAACGCGATATCGCATCTCATTTCTATGTTTCATGGTAAGATATAACATGATTTGCGAAGTGTTATGTATTCCTCGTCTACACTTCAATTGAAAGTAAATGCGACACTTCCTTGCTAGGAAATAGCGTTTGCAGATGTCTACGTATCGAAGCAATAGAGTTCAAATGCTTCTTAAAACGAGATATTGCATCTCATATCCATGTTTCATAATAAGATATAATATTCATTGCGAAGTGTTATGCATTCCTCGTCTACGATTCAAATGAATGCAAATGCCACACTTCCTTGCAAGGAAATAGCGTTTGCAGATGTCTACGTATGGTAGCAATAGAGTTCAAATGCTTCTTAAAACGAGATATTGCATCTCATATCCATGTTTCATAATAAGATATAATATTCATTGCGAAGTGTTATGCATTCCTCGTCTACGATTCAAATGAATGTAAATGCGACACTTCCTTGCAAGGAAATAGCGTTTGCAGATGTCTACGTATCGTAGCAATAGTGTTCTAATGCTTCTTAAAACGCGATATCGCATCTCATTTCAATGTTTCATGGTAAGATATAATATGATTTGCGAAGTGTCATGTATTCCTCGTCTACACTTCAAATGAATGTAAATGCGACACTTCCTTGCAAGGAAATAGCGTTTGCAAATGTCTACCTATCGTAGCAATAGTGTTCTAATGCTTCTTAAAACGCGATATCGCATCTCATTTCTATGTTTCATGGTAAGATATAATATGATTTGCGAAGTATCATGTATTCCTCGTGTACACTTCAAATGAATGTAAATGGGACACTTCCTTGCTAGCAAATAGCGTCTGCAGATGTCTAGGTATCGTAGCAATAGAGTTCTAATGCTTCTTAGAACGAGATATTGCATCTCATATCCATGTTTCATAATAAGATATAATATTCATTGCGAAGTGTTATGCATTCCTCGTCTACGATTCAAATGAATGTAAATGCGACACTTCCTTGCAAGGAAATTGCGTTTGCAGATGTCTACGTATCGTAGCAATAGAGTTCAAATGCTTCTTAAAACGAGATATTGCATCTCATATCCATGTTTCATAATAAGATATAATATTCATTGCGAAGTGTTATGCATTCCTCGTCTACGATTCAAATGAATGTAAATGCGACACTTCCTTGCAAGGAAATAGCGTTTGCAGATGTCTACGTATCGTAGCAATAGAGTTCTAATGCTTCTTAAAACGCGATATCGCATCTCATTTCAATGTTTCATGGTAAGATATAATATGATTTGCGAAGTGTCATGTATTCCTCGTCTACAATTCAAATGAATGTAAATGCGACACTTCCTTGCAAGGAAATAGCGTTTGCATATTTCTACCTATCGTAGCAATAGTGTTCTAATGCTTCTTAAAACGCGATATCGCATCTCATTTCTATGTTTCATGGTAAGATATAATATGATGTGCGAAGTGTTATGTACTCCTCGTCTACACTTCAAATGAATGTAAATGCGACACTACCTTGCTAGGAAATAGCGTCTGCTGATGTATAGGTATCGTAGCAATAGAGTTCTAATGGCTCTTAAAACGCGATATCGCATCTCATATCCATGTTTCATAATAAGATATAATATTCATTGCGAAGTGTTATGCATTCCTCGTCTACGATTCAAATGAATGCAAATGCGACACTTCCTTGCAAGGAAATAGCGTTTGCAGATGTCTACGTATCGTAGCAATAGAGTTCAAATGCTTCTTAAAACGAGATATTGCATCTCATATCCATGATTCATAATAAGATATAATATTCATTGCGAAGTGCTATGCATTCCTCGTCTACGATTCAAATGAATGTAAATGCGACACTTCCTTGCGAGGAAATAGCGTTTGCAGATGTCTACGTATCGTAGCAATAGAGTTCTAATGCTTCTTAAAGCGCGATATCGCATCTCATTTCAATATTTCATGGTAAGATATAATATGATTTGCGAAGTGTTATGTATTCCTCGTCTACACTTCAAATGAATGTAAATGCGACACTTCTTTGCTAGGAAATAGCGTTTGCAAATGTCTACCTATCGTAGCAATAGTGTTCTAATGCTTCTTAAAACGCGATATCGCATCTCATTTCTATGTTCCATGGTAAGATATAATATGATTTGCGAAGTATCATGTATTCCTCGCGTACACTTCAAATGGATGTAAATGCGACACTTCCTTGCTAGGAAATAGCGTTTGCAGATGTCTAGGTATCGTAGCATTAGAGTTCTAATACTTCTTAAAACGCGATATCGTATCTCATTTCTATGTTTCTTGGTAAGATATAGTATGATTTGCGAAGTGTCATGTATTCCACGTCTACACTTCAAATGAATGTAAATGCGACACTTCCTTGCTAGGAAATGGCGTCTGCAGATGTCTACGTATCGTAGCAATAGAGTTCATATGATTCTTAAAACGAGATATTGCTTCTCATATCTATGTTTCCTGATAAGATATAATATTCATTGCGAAGTGTTATGCATTCCTCGTCTACGATTCAAATGAATGTAAATGCGACACTTCCTTGCAAGGAAATAGCGTTTGCAGATGTCTACGTATCGTAGCAATAGAGTTCTTATGATTCTTAAAACGCGATATCGCATCTCATTTCTATGTTTCATGGTAAGATATAGTATGATTTGCGAAGTGTTATGTATTCCTCGTCTACACTTCAAATGAATGTAAATGCGACACTTCCTTGCTAGGAAATAGCGTCTGCAGATGTCTACGTATCGTAGCAATAGAGTTCTAATGGCTCTTAAAACGCGATATCGCATCTCATTTCTATGTTTCATGGTAAGATATAATATGATTTGCGAAGTGTTATGTAGTCCTCGTCTACACTTCAAATGAATGTAAATGCGACACTTCGTTGCTAGGAAATAGCGTTTGCAGATGTCTACGTATCGAAGCAATAGAGTTGAAATGCTTCTTAAAACGAGATATTGCATCTCTTATCTATGTCTCATGATAAGATATTATATTCTTTGCGAAGTGTTATGCATTGCTCGTCTACGATTCAAATGAATGTAAATGCGACACTACCTTGCAAGGAAATAGCGTTTCCAGATGTCTACGTATCAAAGCAATAGAGTTCAAATGCTTCTTAAAACAAGGTATCGCATCTCATTTCTATGTTTCATGATAAGATGTAATATTCATTGCGAAGTGTTAAGTAATCCTCGCCTACACTTCAAATCAATGTAAATGCGACACTTCCTTGCTAGGAAATAGCGTTTGCACATGTCTACGTATCGAAGCAATAGAGTTCAAATGCTTCTTAAAAAAGAGATATTGCATCTCTTATCTATGTTTCATGGTAAGATATAATATGATTTGCGAAGTGTCATGTATCCCTCGTCTACACTTCAAATGAATGTAAATGCGACACTTCCTCGCTAGGAAATAGCGTCTGCAAATGTCTACCTATCGTAGCAATAGAGTTCTAATGCTTCTTAAAACGCGATATCGCATCTCATTTCTATGTTTCATGGTAAGATATAATATGATTTGCGAAGTGTCATGTATTCCTCGTCTACACTTCAAATGAATGTAAATGCGACACTTCCTTGCAAGGAAATAGCGTTTGCAAATTTCTACCTATCGTAGCAATAGTGTTCTAATGCTTCTTAAAACGCGATATCGCATCTCATTTCTATGTTTCATGGTAAGATATAATATGATGTGCGAAGTGTTATGTACTCCTCGTCTACACTTCAAATGAATGTAAATGCGACACTACCTTGCTAGGAAATAGCGTCTGCTGATGTATAGGTATCGTAGCAATAGAGTTCTAATGGCTCTTAAAACGCGATATCGCATCTCATTTCTATGTTTCATGGTAAGATATAATATGATTTGCGAAGTGTTATGTATTCCTCGTCTACACTTCAAATGAAAGTAAATGCGACACTTCCTTGCTAGGAAATAGCGTTTGCAGATGTCTACGTATCGAAGCAATAGAGTTCAAATGCTTCTTAAAACGAGATATTGCATCTCATATCCATGTTTCATAATAAGATATAATATTCATTGCGAAGTGTTATGCATTCCTCGTCTACGATTCAAATGAATGCAAATGCGACACTTCCTTGCAAGGAAATAGCGTTTGTAGATGTCTACGTATCGTAGCAATAGAGTTCAAATGCTTCTTAAAACGAGATATTGCATCTCATATCCATGTTTCATAATAAGATATAATATTCATTGCGAAGTGTTATGCATTCCTCGTCTACGATTCAAATGAATGTAAATGCGACACTTCCTTGCGAGGAAATAGCGTTTGCAGATGTCTACGTATCGTAGCAATAGAGTTCTAATGCTTCTTAAAACGCGATATCGCATCTCATTTCAATATTTCATGGTAAGATATAATATGATTTGCGAAGTGTTATGTATTCCTCGTCTACACTTCAAATGAATGTAAATGCGACACTTCTTTGCTAGGAAATAGCGTTTGCAAATGTCTACCTATCGTAGCAATAGTGTTCTAATGCTTCTTAAAACGCGATATCGCATCTCATTTCTATGTTTCATGGTAAGATATAATATGATTTGCGAAGTATCATGTATTCCTCGTGTACACTTCAAATGGATGTAAATGCGACACTTCCTTGCTAGGAAATAGCGTTTGCAGATGTCTAGGTATCGTAGCATTAGAGTTCTAATACTTCTTAAAACGCGATATCGCATCTCATTTCTATGTTTCATGGTAAGATATAATATGATTCGCGACGTATTATGTCCTCGTCTATACTTCAAATGAATGTGAATGCGACACTTCCTCGCTAGGAAATAGCGTTTGCAGATGTCCACGTATCGTAGCAATAGAATTCTAATGCTTCTTAAAACGCGATATCGCATCTCATTTCTATGTTTCATGGTAAGATATAATATGATTTGCGAAGAGTCATGTATTCCACGTCTACACTTCAAATGAATGTAAATGCGATACTACCTTGCAAGGAAATAGCGTTTGCAGATGTCTAGGTATCGTAGCAATAGAGTTCTAATGCTACTTATAACGCGATATCGCATCTCATTTCTATGTTTCATGGTAAGATATAACATGATTTGCGAAGTGTTATGTATTCCTCGTCTACACTTCAAATGAAAGTAAATGCGACACTTCCTTGCTAGGAAATAGCGTTTGCAGATGTCTACGTATCGAAGCAATAGAGTTCAAATGCTTCTTAAAACGAGATATTGCATCTCATATCCATGTTTCATAATAAGATATAATATTCATTGCGAAGTGTTATGCATTCCTCGTCTACGATTCAAATGAATGCAAATGCCACACTTCCTTGCAAGGAAATAGCGTTTGCAGATGTCTACGTATGGTAGCAATAGAGTTCAAATGCTTCTTAAAACGAGATATTGCATCTCATATCCATGTTTCATGGTAAGATATAATATGATTTGCGAAGTGTCATGTATTCCTCGTCTACACTTCAAATGAATGTAAATGCGACACTTCCTTGCAAGGAAATAGCGTTTGCAAATTTCTACCTATCGTAGCAATAGTGTTCTAATGCTTCTTAAAACGCGATATCGCATCTCATTTCTATGTTTCATGGTAAGATATAATATGATGTGCGAAGTGTTATGTACTCCTCGTCTACACTTCAAATGAATGTAAATGCGACACTACCTTGCTAGGAAATAGCGTCTGCTGATGTATAGGTATCGTAGCAATAGAGTTCTAATGGCTCTTAAAACGCGATATCGCATCTCATTTCTATGTTTCATGGTAAGATATAATATGATTTGCGAAGTGTTATGTATTCCTCGTCTACACTTCAAATGAAAGTAAATGCGACACTTCCTTGCTAGGAAATAGCGTTTGCAGATGTCTACGTATCGAAGCAATAGAGTTCAAATGCTTCTTAAAACGAGATATTGCATCTCATATCCATGTTTCATAATAAGATATAATATTCATTGCGAAGTGTTATGCATTCCTCGTCTACGATTCAATTGAATGCAAATGCGACACTTCCTTGCAAGGAAATAGCGTTTGTAGATGTCTACGTATCGTAGCAATAGAGTTCAAATGCTTCTTAAAACGAGATATTGCATCTCATATCCATGTTTCATAATAAGATATAATATTCATTGCGAAGTGTTATGCATTCCTCGTCTACGATTCAAATGAATGTAAATGCGACACTTCCTTGCGAGGAAATAGCGTTTGCAGATGTCTACGTATCGTAGCAATAGAGTTCTAATGCTTCTTAAAACGCGATATCGCATCTCATTTCAATATTTCATGGTAAGATATAATATGATTTGCGAAGTGTTATGTATTCCTCGTCTACACTTCAAATGAATGTAAATGCGACACTTCTTTGCTAGGAAATAGCGTTTGCAAATGTCTACCTATCGTAGCAATAGTGTTCTAATGCTTCTTAAAACGCGATATCGCATCTCATTTCTATGTTTCATGGTAAGATATAATATGATTTGCGAAGTATCATGTATTCCTCGTGTACACTTCAAATGGATGTAAATGCGACACTTCCTTGCTAGGAAATAGCGTTTGCAGATGTCTAGGTATCGTAGCATTAGAGTTCTAATACTTCTTAAAACGCGATATCGTATCTCATTTCTATGTTTTTTGGTAAGATATAGTATGATTTGCGAAGTGTCATGTATTCCTCGTCTACACTTCAAATGAATGTAAATGCGACACTTCCTTGCTAGGAAATAGCGTCTGCAGATGTCTACGTATCGTAGCAATAGAGTTCATATGATTCTTAAAACGAGATATTGCTTCTCATATCTATGTTTCCTGATAAGATATAATATTCATTGCGAAGTGTTATGCATTCCTCGTCTACGATTCAAATGAATGTAAATGCGACACTTCCTTGCAAGGAAATAGCGTTTGCAGATGTCTACGTATCGTAGCAATAGAGTTCTTATGATTCTTAAAACGCGATATCACATCTCATTTCTATGTTTCATGGTAAGATATAGTATGATTTGCGAAGTGTTATGTATTCCTCGTCTACACTTCAAATGAATGTAAATGCGACACTTCCTTGCTAGGAAATAGCGTCTGCAGATGTCTACGTATCGTAGCAATAGAGTTCTAATGGCTCTTAAAACGCGATATCGCATCTCATTTCTATGTTTCATGGTAAGATGTAATATGATTTGCGAAGTGTTATGTAGTCCTCGTCTACACTTCAAATGAATGTAAATGCGACACTTCGTTGCTAGGAAATAGCGCTTGCAGATGTCTACGTATCGAAGCAATAGAGTTGAAATGCTTCTTAAAACGAGATATTGCATCTCTTATCTATGTCTCATGATAAGATATTATATTCTTTGCGAAGTGTTATGCATTGCTCGTCTACGATTCAAATGAATGTAAATGCGACACTACCTTGCAAGGAAATAGCGTTTCCAGATGTCTACGTATCGAAGCAATAGAGTTCAAATGCTTCTTAAAACAAGGTATCGCATCTCATTTCTATGTTTCATGATAAGATGTAATATTCATTGCGAAGTGTTAAGTAATCCTCGCCTACATTTCAAATCAATGTAAATGCGACACTTCCTTGCTAGGAAATAGCGTTTGCAGATGTCTACGTATCGAAGCAATAGAGTTCAAATGCTTCTTAAAAAAGAGATATTGCATCTCTTATCTATGTTTCATGGTAAGATATAATATGATTTGCGAAGTGTCATGTATCCCTCGTCTACACTTCAAATGAATGTAAATGCGACACGTCCTCGCTAGGAAATAGCGTCTGCAAATGTCTACCTATCGTAGCAATAGAGTTCTAATGCTTCTTAAAACGCGATATCGCATCTCATTTCTATGTTTCATGGTAAGATATAATATGATGTGCGAAGTGTTATGTATTCCTCGTCTACACTTCAAATGAATGTAAATGCGACACCTCCTTGCAAGGAAATAGCGTTTGCAGATGTCTACGTATCGTAGGGATAGAGTTCTAATGCTTCTTAAAACGAGATATTGCATCTCATATCTATGTTTCATGATAAGATATAATATTCATTGCGAAGTGTTATGCATTCCTCGTCTACGATTCAAATCAATGTAAATGCGACACTTCCTTGTAAGGAAATTGCGTTTGCAGATGTCTACGTATCGTAGCAATAGAGTTCTTATGATTCTTAAAACGCGATATCGCATCTCATTTCTATGTTTCATGGTAAGATATAATATGATTCGCGACGTATTATGTATTCCTCGTCTATACTTCAAATGAATGTGAATGCGACACTTCCTCGCTAGGAAATAGCGTTTGCAGATGTCCACGTATCGTAGCAATAGAATTCTAATGCTTCTTAAAACGCGATATCGCATCTCATTTCTATGTTTCATGGTAAGATATAATATGATGTGCGAAGTGTTATGTACTCCTCGTCTACACTTCAAATGAATGTAAATGCGACACTACCTTGCTAGGAAATAGCGTCTGCTGATGTATAGGTATCGTAGCAATAGAGTTCTAATGGCTCTTAAAACGCGATATCGCATCTCATTTCTATGTTTCATGGTAAGATATAATATGATTTGCGAAGTGTTATGTATTCCTCGTCTACACTTCAAATGAAAGTAAATGCGACGCTTCCTTGCTAGGAAATAGCGTTTGCAGATGTCTACGTATCGAAGCAATAGAGTTCAAATGCTTCTTAAAACGAGATATTGCATCTCATATCCATGTTTCATAATAAGATATAATATTCATTGCGAAGTGTTATGCATTCCTCGTCTACGATTCAAATGAATGCAAATGCCACACTTCCTTGCAAGGAAATAGCGTTTGCAGATGTCTACGTATGGTAGCAATAGAGTTCAAATGCTTCTTAAAACGAGATATTGCATCTCATATCCATGTTTCATAATAAGATATAATATTCATTGCGAAGTGTTATGCATTCCTCGTCTACGATTCAAATGAATGCAAATGCGACACTTCCTTGCAAGGAAATAGCGTTTGCAGATGTCTACGTATCGTAGCAATAGAGTTCTAATGCTTCTTAAAACGAGATATTGCATCTCATATCCATGTTTCATAATAAGATATAATATTCATTGCGAAGTGTTATGCATTCCTCGTCTACGATTCAAATGAATGTAAATGCGACACTTCCTTGCGAGGAAATAGCGTTTGCAGATGTCTACGTATCGTAGCAATAGAGTTCTAATGCTTCTTAAAACGCGATATCGCATCTCATTTCAATATTTCATGGTAAGATATAATATGATTTGCGAAGTGTTATGTATTCCTCGTCTACACTTCAAATGAATGTAAATGCGACACTCCTTTGCTAGGAAATAGCGTTTGCAAATGTCTACCTATCGTAGCAATAGTGTTCTAATGCTTCTTAAAACGCGATATCGCATCTCATTTCTATGTTTCATGGTAAGATATAATATGATTTGCGAAGTATCATGTATTCCTCGTGTACACTTCAAATGAATGTAAATGGGACACTTCCTTGCAAGGAAATAGCGTTTGCAAATTTCTACCTATCGTAGCAATAGTGTTCTAATGCTTTTTAAAACGCGATATCGCATCTCATTTCTATGTTTCATGGTAAGATATAATATGATGTGCGAAGTGTTATGTACTCCTCGTCTACACTTCAAATGAATGTAAATGCGACACTACCTTGCTAGGAAATAGCGTCTGCTGATGTATAGGTATCGTAGCAATAGAGTTCTAATGGCTCTTAAAACGCGATATCGCATCTCATTTCTATGTTTCATGGTAAGATATAATATGATTTGCGAAGTGTTATGTATTCCTCGTCTACACTTCAAATGAAAGTAAATGCGACACTTCCTTGCTAGGAAATAGCGTTTGCAGATGTCTACGTATCGAAGCAATGGAGTTCAAATGCTTCTTAAAACGAGATATTGCATCTCATATCCATGTTTCATAATAAGATATAATATTCATTGCGAAGTGTTATGCATTCCTCGTCTACGATTCAAATGAATGCAAATGCGACACTTCCTTGCAAGGAAATAGCGTTTGCAGATGTCTACGTATCGTAGCAATAGAGTTCAAATGCTTCTTAAAACGAGATATTGCATCTCATATCCATGTTTCATAATAAGATATAATATTCATTGCGAAGTGTTATGCATTCCTCGTCTACGATTCAAATGAATGTAAATGCGACACTTCCTTGCGAGGAAATAGCGTTTGCAGATGTCTACGTATCGTAGCAATAGAGTTCTAATGCTTCTTAAAACGCGATATCGCATCTCATTTCAATATTTCATGGTAAGATATAATATGATTTGCGAAGTGTTATGTATTCCTCGTCTACACTTCAAATGAATGTAAATGCGACACTCCTTTGCTAGGAAATAGCGTTTGCAAATGTCTACCTATCGTAGCAATAGTGTTCTAATGCTTCTTAAAACGCGATATCGCATCTCATTTCTATGTTTCATGGTAAGATATAATATGATTTGCGAAGTATCATGTATTCCTCGTGTACACTTCAAATGAATGTAAATGGGACACTTCCTTGCTAGCAAATAGCGTCTGCAGATGTCTAGGTATCGTAGCAATAGAGTTCTAATGCTTCTTAAAACGAGATATTGCATCTCATATCCATGTTTCATAATAAGATATAATATTCATTGCGAAGTGTTATGCATTCCTCGTCTACGATTCAAATGAATGTAAATGCGACACTTCCTTGCAAGGAAATAGCGTTTGCAGATGTCTACGTATCGTAGCAATAGAGTTCTAATGCTTCTTAAAACGCGATATCGCATCTCATTTCAATGTTTCATGGTAAGATATAATATGATTTGCGAAGTGTCATGTATTCCTCGTCTACAATTCAAATGGATGTAAATGCGACACTTCCTTGCAAGGAAATAGCGTTTGCATATTTCTACCTATCGTAGCAATAGTGTTCTAATGCTTCTTAAAACGCGATATCGCATCTCATTTCTATGTTTCATGGTAAGATATAATATGATGTGCGAAGTGTTATGTACTCCTCGTCTACACTTCAAATGAATGTAAATGCGACACTACCTTGCTAGGAAATAGCGTCTGCTGATGTATAGGTATCGTAGCAATAGAGTTCTAATGGCTCTTAAAACGCGATATCGCATCTCATATCCATGTTTCATAATAAGATATAATATTCATTGCGAAGTGTTATGCATTCCTCGTCTACGATTCAAATGAATGCAAATGCGACACTTCCTTGCAAGGAAATAGCGTTTGCAGATGTCTACGTATCGTAGCAATAGAGTTCAAATGCTTCTTAAAACGAGATATTGCATCTCATATCCATGTTTCATAATAAGATATAATATTCATTGCGAAGTGTTATGCATTCCTCGTCTACGATTCAAATGAATGTAAATGCGACACTTCCTTGCGAGGAAATAGCGTTTGCAGATGTCTACGTATCGTAGCAATAGAGTTCTAATGCTTCTTAAAACGCGATATCGCATCTCATTTCAATATTTCATGGTAAGATATAATATGATTTGCGAAGTGTTATGTATTCCTCGTCTACACTTCAAATGAATGTAAATGCGACACTTCTTTGCTAGGAAATAGCGTTTGCAAATGTCTACCTATCGTAGCAATTGTGTTCTAATGCTTCTTAAAACGCGATATCGCATCTCATTTCTATGTTTCATGGTAAGATATAATATGATTTGCGAAGTATCATGTATTCCTCGTGTACACTTCAAATGGATGTAAATGCGACACTTCCTTGCTAGGAAATAGCGTTTGCAGATGTCTAGGTATCGTAGCATTAGAGTTCTAATACTTCTTAAAACGCGATATCGTATCTCATTTCTATGTTTCTTGGTAAGATATAGTATGATTTGCGAAGTGTCATGTATTCCTCGTCTACACTTCAAATGAATGTAAATGCGACACTTCCTTGCTAGGAAATAGCGTCTGCAGATGTCTACGTATCGTAGCAATAGAGTTCATATTATTCTTAAAACGAGATATTGCTTCTCATATCTATGTTTCCTGATAAGATATAATATTCATTGCGAAGTGTTATGCATTCCTCGTCTACGATTCAAATGAATGTAAATGCGACACTTCCTTGCAAGGAAATAGCGTTTGCAGATGTCTACGTATCGTAGCAATAGAGTTCTTGTGATTCTTAAAACGCGATATCGCATCTCATTTCTATGTTTCATGGTAAGATATAGTATGATTTGCGAAGTGTTATGTATTCCTCGTCTACACTTCAAATGAATGTAAATGCGACACTTCCTTGCTAGGAAATAGCGTCTGCAGATGTCTACGTATCGTAGCAATAGAGTTCTAATGGCTCTTAAAACGCGATATCGCATCTCATTTCTATGTTTCATGGTCAGATATAATATGATTTGCGAAGTGTTATGTAGTCCTCGTCTACACTTCAAATGAATGTAAATGCGACACTTCGTTGCTAGGAAATAGCGTTTGCAGATGTCTACGTATCGAAGCAATAGAGTTCAAATGCTTCTTAAAACGAGATATTGCATCTCTTATCTATGTCTCATGATAAGATATTATATTCTTTGCGAAGTGTTATGCATTCCTCGTCTACGATTCAAATGAATGTAAATGCGACACTACCTTGCAAGGAAATAGCGTTTCCAGATGTCTACGTATCGAAGCAATAGAGTTCAAATGCTTCTTAAAACAAGATATCGCATCTCATTTCTATGTTCCATGATAAGATGTAATATTCATTTCGAAGTGTTATGTAATCCTCGCCTACACTTCAAATCAATGTAAATGCGACACTTCCTTGCTAGGAAATAGCGTTTGCAGATGTCTACGTATCGAAGCAATAGATTTCAAATGCTTCTTAAAAAAGAGATGTTGCATCTCTTATCTATGTTTCATGGTAAGATATAATATGATTTGCGAAGTGTCATGTATCCCTCGTCTACACTTCAAATGAATGTAAATGCGACACTTCCTCGCTAGGAAATAGCGTCTGCAAATGTCTACCTATCGTAGCAATAGAGTTCTAATGCTTCTTAAAACGCGATATCGCATCTCATTTCTATGTTTCATGGTAAGATATAATATGATGTGCGAAGTGTTATGTATTCCTCGTCTACACTTCAAATGAATGTAAATGCGACACTTCCTTGCAAGGAAATAGCGTTTGCAGATGTCTACGTATCGTAGGGATAGAGTTCTAATGCTTCTTAAAACGAGATATTGCATCTCATATCTATGTTTCATGATAAGATATAATATTCATTGCGAAGTGTTATGCATTCCTCGTCTACGATTCAAATCAATGTAAATGCGACACTTCCACGCTAGGAAATAGCGTTTGCAGATGTCTACGTATCGTAGCAATAGAATTCTAATGCTTCTTAAAACGCGATATCGCATCTCATTTCTATGTTTCATGGTAAGATATAATATGATTTGCGAAGTGTCATGTATTCCACGTCTACACTTCAAATGAATGTAAATGCGATACTACCTTGTGTAACGTCAGGCGTACCGCCTGCCACCCTCCGGCGTCCACCTCATCATCCCCAGCATCCGTATCCGGAGCCCCTGCACACGGGCCACCCGCCGACTCGCCGTCCCTACAGAAGGAGACAAAGGTACGAGAGGGAAGAGGGATGCAGCATGCCGCGCCCACGCGCGATCTCCACACACGAGGGGGAGGACTTCACCCCGTATTACGAGGGCGAGGAGCTCTCCGACACGTACTGGGTCGAATCCCCAGCAATCACGAAGCCCTATACGTACTTCTCGTACATGTGGGATTAGAATAAGCACACTACTCACCTATGTACATACACACCAACACACACCTAGATTTAAGTGAATATATGTATATATTTTATTCATGCACGGTTATGTTCCGTTGCACTCGCGCGCACACTCGACGCTCGCGGCTCACGCTTAACGCGGGCCGCGCCCCACTCCGAACGGCCGCCCCACCACGAGGGCCGAGCGGCCGCCCTACTCCGACCGTCCGCCCCACCGCGAGGGCCCAGCGACTCGCGCGCCGCGCGACCCGAGGAGGTCGCGGACGCGAGATCCGAGAGTCAGTTCGCGTCTCATCTCCGAACCGGAGAGTTCCAATCTCGCCTCCGAACGGAGGAGTTCCAATCTCATCTCCGAACTGGAGAGTTGGTATCTCATCTCCGAACCGAGGAGTTCTAACCCAGCATCCGAACGATGCACCTCCGATCCGAGCAATAGGCTCATTCGCAACGAGCAATTAGCTCTAATGCATTCGTCTCTATCCATACTCCCATAGCGGAGTCCATTCGATACCTTATACTATTTCTAATTCTCATTGTAATCGCTAGTCAGTAACTTAGAATTTAGTCAAGTGTATTTAGTATAGTGAAATCATAGAATATAGTTTATTTTTACCAGATTCAAAGTATCTTTATTCGAGTCCAAATACAATTCCTTAATTCTACTCCACGGGTACGCTCGCGATTATTCTATTTCTATATCTCATCTGCGATAGTCTTGAGGCTCGACGACTAGAGCGAACCAGCGCTTAGTTGCTCCATCCTCACTTCTACCGTGTACAGAATATCTTGCGCCCAGGTCGATCCCGGTAAGCTAGAGCGAACCAACGCTTAGCCGTGCCGTACTCAACCGAAGTTCAAGTATTCTCGACGAGCCTTGCACCTCCGACAAAGCGTACACGACGCGCGGGGAGGAGAGAGTTTATTCGTCGTCTCGCTCGGGAATACGTGGGTGATGCACCAGAATATTCAATTTCCTGCGTTCGAGTCCTGGTACCTGTGAAGGAGGTTTCCTTCGCCGCACGACCCGTACCTCCGTTCCAGCCGTACGCCGCCGCCATCCCGGTTGCGGATCCAAGGCGCTCCAGGTACCTAGAAAGAGAAATCAGACAGCGGAATCAAGCCTTCGCAAGGTAAGTTTAGTGTTAATTACTGTTTTATCGAGTCCGAAACGCCAACGAACCCGGTCCGGACGCAATTCGCGTTATTTTCGGGAACGGTTACGACTTTGTGCCACCGTTGCGAGCGCAACCGCACCTCGGGACGTGACACGAAAGTTATTTTTGGTGACAGCGGTGGGATAGCCACGCGTTTCCTCCGGAAATTCCGCCGAAAGGAACCGCGAAACTAGATATGGCAACCCGGACTCCGACAAAAACGCGCCAGCAGACACAGCGAGCCGCCGCGATGGCCGATTCTGAACGCGAAAAACGCACTAGCAGAACGCTCGACTTCCAAGACGCTATCTCCGAGCCTCTTCCTAGTACCGCGCAACAAAATACTTCCGCGAAAAATACGAAAACGACCGATCCTAGTAATGCCGCGTTGCTCCAGCAAATAGAAATTCTACGTCGTGAAATAGAATCTATCCGCAGAACGCCTGATTTAACGCGCGACGATACCGTTTCTCTGGATATTCCTCGGGGAAATCCGCTTTCCGGACATAATTCGAGCTCCGATTTTAATACAAATAGTTCGCAACACGACGAGCTATCGCTTAAGCAGGCCCTCGAAGCCGTGCCGACATTCGATGGTCAGAACATTCCAATTCTTCAGTTTACCCGAGCGTGTAAACGCGCTTATGAGCTTATCCCTAATGGGTGCGAGCGAACTTTCACACGCCTGCTTAAGGGAAAACTCAAGGGTCGTGCCTACGCCGCGCTAGAAGACGAGCCATGTTACACAATACTCGAATTAACGGACGTTCTTCGCAGCACTTTTTGCTCCGTAAAATCAGCTCATCATTATCGGGGTGAACTTGCTAATATATTTATGCGCGCGAACGAGCACATTCTAGATTACATCGGTCGAGTAAAAGATCTTAGAACCGCTATAATTGATTGCGAGAGGCTTGTTCGACGAGACACACCGGAATCGCTCGATGACGTAGACGCGCTCACCCTACAATGTTTTAAAGACGGTCTCATTCCGGAAATTCGAATGCAAATGACTATAAGTTCATTCGGTACATTGCGAGAAACGTTCGCTCGAGCGCGGGAGCTCTATCAAATGCACGAACGTGATTGCAACCGGCTAGGTAGATCGCGTGTCGCGCGACCAGAATCGCGCGAAAAACCAGCCGAAATTATTTGCCGAAAATGCAATAATATCGGACATTACGCGACCGAGTGTCGGCTCAGACCGCCATCGCCGTACCGACCGCAGGAATACTTGCGATCCAGGGACGTACCGCCTCCTACTCGAGGCCCCGCGTACGAACAACCAAGACAAATCGTAGCCAGGGACGCGCCCAAATTTTGTCGCTATTGCAAGACCCCGGGGCACGAAATAGGCGAGTGCCGCAAAAGGCAGTACAACAACGCGGTAAATAAAAATTCGGGAAACGACAATGGCCTCCGCACCCGCCGCGAGACAGGTGGCGAGGCCGCGCACCAAGTCCGTCCTCTCGCCGCGAACAACTCCAACGCGGAAATCGACGAAACGCCGCGATAAACATAACCGGAAAAACTAGCACGCCAAACGTAATTTTAAAATCCGATCTTCTAATTTCACCAACTCGCTTCATGGTGGACACTGGGGCGGAAATAAATATTATAAAACGTTCGGCTCTAAAAGCATCCGCGCGAATCGATAAGTCCGAGATCGTCATAATAACAGGGGTAACCGATGGCAAAACCGCAACCTTAGGGACGGTGAATCTTGTCATTTTCGGTCGCGTCGTTCCTTTTAATGTGGTCGAGGATGATTTTCCCCTTAAACCAAGCGGGATCCTCGGCTCCGGGTTCTGTATGGACGCAGAAATCTCTTTTCCAAATAAAATAATCAAATGGAATGGTAAGAGAATTCCTTTCGAAGACGATATCGAAGCACTCGAGGAACCGTCACCGGACTCGAAAATAAAGCCTCTCCTATCGCCGAAACGTAAACAAGCGCCGCGCACGGAATCTATTCCCCCTCCGCCGCCGCGCCCGCCGCGTAAATCATCGCCTCCGCTGAAACGCGATGCAGCAACGAAATCGAAGCTTCGAACGCAAGACAAAGCAGCTTCTCCGAAGTTAGGAGACCGTATCTCCATTCCACCGAGATCAAATATCGGTATCAAGGTCCGCGTAGTTAATTCGAACCTCGCGGAAGGTATAATTCCTCGTATCGATCTTGCGCCGGGTATATTTTTCGGAAACGCTCTCGTCAGAGTAATTCGGGGCAAAGCGGTAACTCGAATAATTAATTCATCCGACCGCGCCGTCGAAATCGCGTTACCAGAAATCGTACTTGAGCCCGCGCAAATCATGACTCCCCTCCATAAGGAGGAAAGTCCATCGCTCTATCCGATTTTTTCTAAATCCAACGTATCCGCCGTACCGATCGGCTCATCCCAAAAAGGGAAAACTTCTATTTCTTTCTCGAGTCAGACACCATATTCGACACTCGAAACTCCTCCTTCGCGTTGCAAAATCGCGAATGTTCAACAGATCTCCTATGCTCAGGCGGTTAAAAATAATATACAACAGGCGCCGTTGAAACAAACATCGAAATCCGCCAATCCTTCGAAATCTCGCCTAGACCGAATTCTTAGTCTCCTCCGTCTCGACCACCTCAACGCAGAGGAAAGAGAGCACGTCGTCCGTCTCGTTCAAAGCACGCAGGAGCTTTTTCACATTGAGGGGGATAAATTAGGGCATACGTCAGCAACCACGCACAAGATTCCAACCGTCGACGACCGCCCCGTCAATGTGAAACAATACCGTTTCCCACCAGCTCATAAGGAGGAGATTCGACGACAAGTCGACAAATTTTTACAAAATGGTGTCATCTCTCCGTCAAAATCACCATATAATTCGCCATTGTGGGTTGTCCCAAAGAAACCGGACTCCTTGGGCAACAAGCAATGGCGCGTCGTCATCGACTACCGCGCACTCAATGAGAAATCTGTCGCCGATGCCTATCCTCTCCCTTGCATTACCGAGATACTTGATCAGCTCGGGAGCGCGAAGTATTTTAGTACATTCGATCTCGCGAGCGGATTTCACCAGATCCCAATGGAGCCCGCCGATGCTCCCAAAACCGCTTTTTCGACGCCTCACGGGCATTATGAATTTAAAAGAATGCCATTCGGATTAAAAAATGCGCCAGCGACGTTCCAACGACTTATGGACAATGTCCTGTCCGGTCTCCAGGGGAACGAAATTTTCGTCTATTTGGACGACATTGTTATCTACGCTAGCTCTCTTCAAGAACATCGACTTAAATTCGATAAATTAACTCAACGGCTCAAAGAAGCTAATTTAGTATTGCAGCCGGATAAGTGCGAATTCTTGAGGAGAGAAGTAAGCTATTTGGGTCATATTATCAGTGAGCACGGTGTAAAACCTGACCCTGCGAAAATTAGCGCCGTCAAAAATTTTCCGCGCCCGCGCAACGCGAAACAGATCAAACAATTCCTCGGGCTCGCGGGATACTACAGGCGGTTCATCGCAAATTTTTCTAATATTGCTAAGCCACTTACAAATTTGTTAAAAAAAGACGCGCCCTTTGTATGGCGTAACGAGCAAGAGAATTCATTCGTCAAACTCCGAGATTGCCTATGCGAAGCGCCTATCTTGCAGTACCCCAACTTCAAACAACCATTCGTGATAACGACCGACGCGTCCGCCGAAGCTATTGGTGCTATCTTGAGTCAAGGACCAATAGGCCGCGACTTGCCAATCGCGTACACGTCGCGACTGTTAAACGCTGCGGAGAAAAACTACTCCACGATCGAGAAGGAGTGTCTGGCGATTGTCTACGCCGTCCATTACTTTCGTCCATACATATACGGTAATCAATTCAAACTCGTTACCGACCATCGACCGTTAGTGTGGATGAATTCGGTCAAGGACCCGTCAAGTAGACTCGTACGGTGGAGGCTTAAGTTAGCGGAATTTGACTACGAGATGGTCTATAAAAGTGGAAAAACGAACCTTAATGCGGACGCATTGTCGCGGAATCCCGCTCAAATTTTTCCGCTCTCGTATTCAGAAAACTCGGAGGACGACATCTTCGATGTGCCTCCGGAAACCCGTAAAAAGTATACCACACTAGCGCCTCCTCCTACTCCGGTAACATCAGAACCTGAATTACCGACTCCAGGCACGTCCTTCCGTACCAACACAGCACCACCTCCGCAAGTCGCCAGCGACAGCACCGACTTCTATACTCCTGCTCCAAATGAATTTTTCCGACGCGAACCCCTATTTAATTTCAGCCGTGACGCATTATCAACGCGACGAGACAATGTAGTTGTCTTCGTCACGCAATCTGGGCACCCCTATGACACGGGCGCCAAAGATCTAGCGAACGCTGAAAAATTCCTTCCAAACAAAAATCACGTTCTTACCAAAGCCAAAGTCATACAAATCGGAAACGAATTCCAAATCCAGCTTCCAATCATCGAACATTCCACCAGATCAATCAATTTCCAGACCGTAATAGAAACATTTAGATCCTTGTGCGACGTTGTAAACGAATTACAATTACAAACATTTAGTATCGCACAAACCTATCTAGACTCCGTATCCTGGTCCCGAATCCAGAAAATCCTTCAGGACCTGTTCTACGAAACAACTGTCCAGATTACGGTCTGCCAGGGCCTCATTAAAACCCCTTCGGTCGAAGAGCGACTGAAAATAATAAGAGAAAACCACGACTCCCCTGTGGGAGGTCACAAAGGGGTTAATAAAACTTATTCTCGCATCAGACAACAATACTTTTGGCCAAACATGAAAACACAAATACAAGAATATATTGGCAAATGTAAAAGTTGTCAGACAGAGAAACTGGTCCGGGTAAAGACCAGACAGCCTCTCACTTTAACCGACACCCCTGGCAGGGCATTCGATAAGATTTCAATGGACGTAATGGGTCCTCTTCCCGAAACTTCCGACGGTTATACCAGTATCCTCACGATCCAAGATCTCCTCAATAAATACTCAGTCGCAGTTCCTCTCAAAACCACCACCGCAGTAGACATTGCCGATGCTCTAATAAAAGAATTCATTTGTAAGTTCGGATGCCCGAAAGGCATACTCACGGACCAAGGTTCGAACTTTATAAATAGCTTGATTAAAGCCATAGCAATCAAATTCCGTATTAAGCAATACAAGTCCACTGCGTTCCATCCACAGACAAACGGGTCCGTTGAACGATCTCACCACGTCCTGGCCGAATATCTGAAGCATTACATAGAGTCGAGTAACGATTGGGTGAATTGGTTACCGTACGCAATGTTTTCATACAACACCAGTGTGCACGAGGGTACATTATACACCCCACACGAACTAGTGTTCGGCAGGATAGCTAGGACGCCGTCAGCCACTCCTTTTCAGGACAGCTCTGATAACGAAACTTATAGCGACTATCTTATACAACTTCAGGAGAAAATCTCGAAATCTCAGGATTTGGCTAAAGCCAATCTAGACAATGCGAAACGCCGTTCTAAATATTATTATGACCGAAATCTCAATGTCCAAAACTTCGAGGTAGGCCAATGGGTCTATCTTTTAAAAGAGCCGAACAAACATAAGTTCCAGGCACAGTATTCTGGACCGTACCGTATCCTCGAAATTTTGGGCAATTGTAATGTTAAGCTGAATGTAAAAGGGCGCCATAAAATTGTTCATACGAACAAAATCAAAATTTGTAAACGAATGCATAGTATGCAGAGTGTGGATGCTAGTGAAAGAAAAGTGCGAAAAACTGAAAATGAAGTCAGTGAGAGCAGTGACATTCAAACGAACGCTGAAAGTGAAAGCGACGAAAGTGCCTGCAATCCGAAGGAAGCCCGCAGTCACGGTCCAATCTCCAAACGTTATCGCCAGGATCAACCAGGCGAAAAACCTCAGATTCCGCAGCATCCAGCCGACAGGACCAAGAGAAGGATCCAGCATCCCGAAATCTACCCAACAGACAAGAGATCTCGGCATGGCCGAGATTCTTTTTCCAAGGGGGGTGGTGTAACGTCAGGCGTACCGCCTGCCACCCTCCGGCGTCCACCTCATCATCCCCAGCATCCGTATCCGGAGCCCCTGCACACGGGCCACCCGCCGACTCGCCGTCCCTACAGAAGGAGACAAAGGTACGAGAGGGAAGAGGGATGCAGCATGCCGCGCCCACGCGCGATCTCCACACACGAGGGGGAGGACTTCACCCCGTATTACGAGGGCGAGGAGCTCTCCGACACATACTGGGTCGAATCCCCAGCGATCACGAAGCCCTATACGTACTTCTCGTACATGTGGGATTAGAATAAGCACACTACTCACCTATGTACATACACACCAACACACACCTAGAATTAAGTGAATATATGTATATATTTTATTCATGCACGGTTATGTTCCGTTGCACTCGCGCGCACACTCGACGCTCGCGGCTCACGCTTAACGCGGGCCGCGCCCCACTCCGAACGGCCGCCCCACCACGAGGGCCGAGCGGCCGCCCTACTCCGACCGTCCGCCCCACCGCGAGGGCCCAGCGACTCGCGCGCCGCGCGACCCGAGGAGGTCGCGGACGCGAGATCCGAGAGTCAGTTCGTATCTCATCTCCGAACCGAGGAGTTCTAATCCAGCATCCGAACGATGCACCTCCGATCCGAGCAATAGGCTCATTCGCAACGAGCAATTAGCTCTAATGCATTCGTCTCTATCCATACTCCCATAGCGGAGTCCATTCGATACTTTATACTATTTCTAATTCTCATTGTAATCGCTAGTCAGTAACTTAGAATTTAGTCAAGTGTATCTAGTATAGTGAAATCATAGAATATAGTTTATTTTTACCAGATTCAAAGTATCTTTATTCGAGTTCAAATACAATTCCTTAATTCTAATCCACGGGTACGCTCGCGATTATTCTAATTCTATATCTCATCTACGATAGTCTTGAGGCTCGACGACTAGAGCGAACCAGCGCTTAGTTGCTCCATCCTCACTTCTACCGTGTACAGAATATCTTGCGCCCAGGTCGATCCCGGTAAGCTAGAGCGAACCAACGCTTAGCCGTGCCGTATTCAACCGAAGTTCAAGTATTCTCGATGAGCCTTGCACCTCCGACAAAGCGTACACGACGCGCGGGGAGGAGAGAGTTCATTCGTCGTCTCGCTCGGGAATACGTGGGTGATGCACCAGAATATTCAATTTCCTACGTTCGAGTCCTGGTTCCTGTGAAGGAGGTTTCCTTCGCCGCACGACCCGTACGAGTCGCCAATCGTCAGGGCCAAACGCCGATACCTGCCAGCCGGAGTCAACCCGCCTGGACGCTTATTCCCGTAGACGTACCTCCGTTCCAGCCGTACGCCGCCGCCATCCCGGTTGCGGATCCAAGGCGCTCCAGGTACCTGGAAAGAGAACTCAGACAGCGGAATCAAGCCTTCGCAAGGTAAGTTTAGTGTTAGTTACCGTTTTATCGAGTCCGAAACGCCAACGAACCCGGTCCGGACGCAATTCGCGTTATTATCGGGAACGGTTACGACTTTGTGCCACCGTTGCGAGCGCAACCGCACCTCGGGACGTGACAAGGGAAGTGTCGCATTTATATTTATTTGAAGTGTAGACGAGGAATACATGACACTTCGCAAATCATATTATATCTTACCATGAAACATAGAAATGAGATCCGATATCGCGTTTTAAGGATCATAAGAACTCTATTGCTACGTTACGTAGACATCTGCAAACGCTATTTCCTTGCAAGGAAGTGTCGCATTTACATTCATTTGAAGCCTGGACGTGGAATACATGACACTTCGCAAATCATATTATATCTTACCATGAAACATAGAAATGAGATGCATTATCGCGTTTTAAGAAGCATCAGAAATCCATTGCTACGATACGTAGACATCTGCAAACGCTATTTCCTTGCAGGGAAGTGTCGCATTTACATTCATTTGAAGTGTAGACGAGGAATACATGACACTTCGCAAATCATATTATATCTTACCATGAAGCGTAGAAATGAGATGCGATATCGCGTTTTAAGAATCATAAGAACTCTATTGCTACGATACGTAGACATCTGCAAATGCTATTTCCTTGCAAGGAAGTGTCGCATTCACATTCATTTGAAGTGTAGACGAGGAATACATAACACTTCGCAAATCATATTATATCTTACCATGAAACATTGAAATGAGATGCGATATCGCGTTCTAAGAATCATAAGAACTCTACTGTTACGATACGTAGACATCTGCAAACGCTATTTCCTTGCAAGGAAGTGTCGCATTTACGTTCATTTGAATCGTAGACGAGGAATGCATAACACATCGCAATGAATATTATATGTTATCGTGACACATAGATATGAGATGCAATATCTCGTTTTAAGAAGCATTTGAACTCTATTGCTTCGATACGTAGACATCTGCAAACGCTATTTCCTTGCAAGGAAGTGTCGCATTTACATTCATTTGAAGTGTAGACGATGAATACATGATACTTCGCAAATCATATTATATCTTACCATGAAACATAAAAATGAGATGCGATATCGCGTTTCAAGAAGCATCAGAAATCCATTGCTACGATACGTAGACATCTGCAATCGCTATTTCCTTGCAAAGAAGTGTCGCATTTACCTTCATTTGAAGTGTAGACGAGGAATACATAACACTTCGCAAATCATATTATATCTTACCATGAAACATAGAAATGAGATGCGATATCGCGTTTTAAGAAGCATTAGAACTCTATTGCTACGATACGTAGACATCTGCAATCGCTATTTCCTTGCAAGGAAGTGTCGCATTTACGTTCATTTGAATCGTAGACGAGGAATGCATAACACTTCGCAATGAATATTATATCTTATCATGAAACATAGATATGAGATGCAATATCTCGTTTTAAGAAGCATTTGAACCCTATTGCTACGATACGTAGACATCTGCAAACGCTATTTCCTTGCAGGGAAGTGTCGCATATACATTCATTTGAAGTGTAGACGAGGAATACATGACACTTCGCAAATCATATTATATCTTACCATGAAACGTAGAAATGAGATGCGATATCGCGTTTTAAGAATCATAAGTACTCTATTGCTACGATACGTAGACATCTGCAAACGCTATTTCCTTGCAAGGAAGTGTCGCATTTACATTCATTTGAAGTGTAGACGAGGAATACATGACACTTCGCAAATCATATTATATCTTACCATGAAACATTGAAATGAGATGCGATATCGCGTTTTAAGAATCATAAGAACTCTATTGCTACGATACGTAGACATCTGCAAATGCTATTTCCTTGCAAGGAAGTGTCGCATTCACATTCATTTGAAGTGTAGACGAGGAATACATAACACTTCGCAAATCATATTATATCTTACCATGAAGCATTGAAATGAGATGCGATATCGCGTTCTAAGAATAATAAGAACTCTACTGTTACGATACGTAGACATCTGCAAACGCTATTTCCTTGCAAGGAAGTGACGCATTTACTTTCATTTGAATCGTAGACGAGGAATGCATAACACATCGCAATGAACATTATATCTTATCATGACACATAGATATGAGATGCAATATCTCATTTTAAGAAGCATTTGAACCCTATTGCTTCGATACGTAGACATCTGCAAACGCTATTTCCTTGCAGGGAAGTGTCGCATTTACATTCATTTGAAGTGTAGACGAGGAATACATGACACTTCGCAAATCATATTATATCTTACCATGAAACGTAGAAATGAGATGCGATATCGCGTTTTAAGAATCATAAGAACTCTATTGCTACGATACGTAGACATCTGCAAACGCTATTTCCTTGCAAGGAAGTGTCGCATTTACATTCATTTGAATCGTAGACGAGAAATGCATAACACTTCGCTTTGAATATTATATCTTATCATGAAACATAGATATGAGATACAATATCTCCTTTTAAGAAGCATTTGAACTCTATTGCTTCGATACGTAGACATCTGCAAACGCTATTTCCTTCCAAGGAAGTGTCGCATTTACATTCATTTGAATCGTAGTCGAGGAATGCATAACACTTCGCAATGAATATTATATCTTATCATGAAACATAGATACGAGATGCAATATCTCGTTTTAAGAAGCATTTGAACTCTATTGCTCCGATATGTAGACATCTGCAAACGCTATTTCCTTGCAAGGAAGTGTCGCATTTACATTCATGTGAAGTGTAGACGAGGAATACATAACACTTCGCAAATCATATTATATCTTTCCATGAAACATAGAAATGAGATGCGATATCGCGTTTTATGAAGCATTAGAACTCTATCGCTACGATACCTAGACATCTCCAGACACTATTTCCTAGCAAGGAAGTGTCGCATTTACATTCATTTGAATCGTAGACGAGGAATGCATAACACTTTGCAATGAATATTATATCTTATCATGAATCATAGATATGGGATGCAATATCTCGTTTTAAGAAGCATTTGAACGCTATTGCTTCGATACGTAGACAACTGCAAACGCTACTTCCTTGCAAGGAAGTGTCGCATTTACATTCACTTGAAGTGTAGACGAGGAATACATAACACTTCGCAAATCATATTATATCCTACCATAAAACATAGAAGTGAGATGCGATATCGCGTTTTAAGAATCATAAGAACTCTATTGCTACGATACGTAGACATCTGCAAGCGCTATTTCCTAGCGAGGAAGTGTCGCATTTACACTCATTTGAATCGTATACGAGGAATGCATAACACTTCGCAATGAATATTATATCTTATCATGAAACATAGAAATGAGATGCAATATCTCGTTTTAAGAAGCATTTCAACTCTATTGCTTCGGTACGTAGACATCTGCAAACGCTATTTCCTTGCAAAGAAGTGTCGCATTTACTTTCATTTGAATCGTAGACGAGGAATACATAACACTTCGCAAATCATATTATATCTTACCATGAAACATAGAAATGAGATGCGATATCGCGTTTTAGGAAGCATTAGAACTCTATTGCTACGATACCTAGACATCTGCAAACGCTATTTCCTTGCAAGGACGTGTCGCATTTACGTTCATCTGAATCATAGACGGGGAATGCATAACACTTCGCAATGAATATTATATCTTATCATGAAACATAAATATGAGATGCAATATCTCGTTTTAAGAAGCATTTGAACTCTATTGCCTCGATACGTAGACATCTGCAAACGCTATTTCCTTGCAAGGAAGTGTCGCATTTACATTCATTTGAAGTGTAGACGAGGAATACATGACACTTCGCAAATCATATTATATCTTTCCATGAAACATAGAAATGAGATGCGATATCGCGTTTTATGAAGCATTAGAACTCTATCGCTACGATACCTAGACATCTCCACACACTATTTCCTAGCAAGGAAGTGTCGCATTTACATTCATTTGAATCGTAGACGAGGAATGCATAACACTTTGCAATGAATATTATATCTTATCATGAATCATAGATATGGGATGCAATATCTCGTTTTAAGAAGCATTTGAACGCTATTGCTTCGATACGTAGACAACTGCAAACGCTACTTCCTTGCAAGGAAGTGTCGCATTTACATTCATTTGAAGTGTAGACTAGGAGTACATAACACTTCGCAAATCATATTATATCTTACCATGAAACATAGAAATGAGATTCGATATCGCTTTTGAAGAAGCATTAGATCTCTATTGCTTCGATACGTAGACATCTGCAAACGCTATTTCCTTGCAAGGAAGTGTCGCATTTACATTCACTTGAAGTGTAGACGAGGAATGCATAACACTTCGCAATGAATATTATATCTTATCATGAAACATAGATACGAGATGCAATATCTCGTTTTAAGAAGCATTTGAACTCTATTGCTCCGATATGTAGACATCTGCAAACGCTATTTCCTTGCAAGGAAGTGTCGCATTTACATTCATGTGAAGTGTAGACGAGGAATACATAACACTTCGCAAATCATATTATATCTTTCCATGAAACATAGAAATGAGATGCGATATCGCGTTTTATGAAGCATTAGAACTCTATCGCTACGATACCTAGACATCTCCAGACACTATTTCCTAGCAAGGAAGTGTCGCATTTACATTCATTTGAATCGTAGACGAGGAATGCATAACACTTTGCAATGAATATTATATCTTATCATGAATCATAGATATGGGATGCAATATCTCGTTTTAAGAAGCATTTGAACGCTATTGCTTCGATACGTAGACAACTGCAAACGCTACTTCCTTGCAAGGAAGTGTCGCATTTACATTCATTTGAAGTGTAGACGAGGAATACATAACACTTCGCAAATCATATTATATCCTACCATAAAACATAGAAGTGAGATGCGATATCGCGTTTTAAGAATCATAAGAACTCTATTGCTACGATACGTAGACATCTGCAAGCGCTATTTCCTAGCGAGGAAGTGTCGCATTTACACTCATTTGAATCGTATACGAGGAATGCATAACACTTCGCAATGAATATTATATCTTATCATGAAACATAGAAATGAGATGCAATATCTCGTTTTAAGAAGCATTTCAACTCTATTGCTTCGGTACGTAGACATCTGCAAACGCTATTTCCTTGCAAAGAAGTGTCGCATTTACTTTCATTTGAATCGTAGACGAGGAATACATAACACTTCGCAAATCATATTATATCTTACCATGAAACATAGAAATGAGATGCGATATCGCGTTTTAGGAAGCATTAGAACTCTATTGCTACGATACCTAGACATCTGCAAACGCTATTTCCTTGCAAGGACGTGTCGCATTTACGTTCATCTGAATCATAGACGGGGAATGCATAACACTTCGCAATGAATATTATATCTTATCATGAAACATAAATATGAGATGCAATATCTCGTTTTAAGAAGCATTTGAACTCTATTGCCTCGATACGTAGACATCTGCAAACGCTATTTCCTTGCAAGGAAGTGTCGCATTTACATTCATTTGAAGTGTAGACGAGGAATACATGACACTTCGCAAATCATATTATATCTTTCCATGAAACATAGAAATGAGATGCGATATCGCGTTTTATGAAGCATTAGAACTCTATCGCTACGATACCTAGACATCTCCACACACTATTTCCTAGCAAGGAAGTGTCGCATTTACATTCATTTGAATCGTAGACGAGGAATGCATAACACTTTGCAATGAATATTATATCTTATCATGAATCATAGATATGGGATGCAATATCTCGTTTTAAGAAGCATTTGAACGCTATTGCTTCGATACGTAGACAACTGCAAACGCTACTTCCTTGCAAGGAAGTGTCGCATTTACATTCATTTGAAGTGTAGACTAGGAATACATAACACTTCGCAAATCATATTATATCTTACCATGAAACATAGAAATGAGATTCGATATCGCTTTTGAAGAAGCATTAGATCTCTATTGCTTCGATACGTAGACATCTGCAAACGCTATTTCCTTGCAAGGAAGTGTCGCATTTACATTCACTTGAAGTGTAGACGAGGAATATATGACACTTCGCAAATCATATTATATCTTATCATGAAACATAGTTATGAGATTCGATATCGCGTTATAAGAAGCATTAGAACTCTATCGCTACGATACGTAGACATCTGCAATCGCTATTTCCTTGCAAGGAAGTGTCGCATTTACTTTCATTTGAATCGCAGACGAGGAATGCATAACACTTCGCAATGAATATTATTGTCACGTCCCGAGGTGCGGTTGCGCTCGCAACGGTGGCACAAAGTCGTAACCGTTCCCGAAAATAACGCGAATTGCGTCCGGACCGGGTTCGTTGGCGTTTCGGACTCGATAAAACAGTAATTAACACTAAACTTACCTTGCGAAGGCTTGATTCCGCTGTCTGATTTCTCTTTCTAGGTACCTGGAGCGCCTTGGATCCGCAACCGGGATGGCGGCGGCGTACGGCTGGAACGGAGGTACGGGTCGTGCGGCGAAGGAAACCTCCTTCACAGGTACCAGGACTCGAACGCAGGAAATTGAATATTCTGGTGCATCACCCACGTATTCCCGAGCGAGACGACGAATAAACTCTCTCCTCCCCGCGCGTCGTGTACGCTTTGTCGGAGGTGCAAGGCTCGTCGAGAATACTTGAACTTCGGTTGAGTACGGCACGGCTAAGCGTTGGTTCGCTCTAGCTTACCGGGATCGACCTGGGCGCAAGATATTCTGTACACGGTAGAAGTGAGGATGGAGCAACTAAGCGCTGGTTCGCTCTAGTCGTCGAGCCTCAAGACTATCGCAGATGAGATATAGAAATAGAATAATCGCGAGCGTACCCGTGGAGTAGAATTAAGGAATTGTATTTGAACTCGAATAAAAATACTTTGAATCTGGTAAAAATAAACTATATTCTATGATATCACTATACTAAATACACTTGACTAAGTTCTAAGTTACTGACTAACGATTACAATGAGAATTAGAAATAGTATAAGTATCGAATGGACTCCGCTATGGGAGTATGGATAGAGACGAATGCATTAGAGCTAATTGCTCGTTGCGAATGAGCCTATTGCTCGGATCGGAAGTGCATCGTTCGGATGCTGGATTAGAACTCTCCAGTTCGGAGATGAGATTGGAACTCTCCAGTTCGGAGATGAGTTGGGAACTCTCCGGTTCGGAGATGAGACGCGAACTGACTCTCGGATCTCGCGTCCGCGACCTCCTCGGGTCGCGCGGCGCGCGAGTCGCTGGGCCCTCGCGGTGGGGCGGACGGTCGGAGTAGGGCGGCCGCTCGGCCCTCGTGGTGGGGCGGCCGTTCGGAGTGGGGCGCGGCCCGCGTTAAGCGTGAGCCGCGAGCGTCGAGTGTGCGCGCGAGTGCAACGGAACATAACCGTGCATGAATAAAATACATACATATATTCACTTAAATCTAGGTGTGTGTTGGTGTGTATGTACATAGGTGAGTAGTGTGCTTATTCTAATCCCACATGTACGAGAAGTGCGTATAGGGCTTCGTGATCGCTGGGGATTCGACCCAGTATGTGTCGGAGAGCTCCTCGCCCTCGTAATACGGGGTGAAGTCCTCCCCCTCGTGTGTGGAGATCGCGCGTGGGCGCGGCATGCTGCATCCCTCTTCCCTCTCGTACCTTTGTCTCCTTCTGTAGGGACGGCGAGTCGGCGGGTGGCCCGTGTGCAGGGGCTCCGGATACGGATGCTGGGGATGATGAGGTGGACGCCGGAGGGTGGCAGGCGGTACGCCTGACGTTACATTATATCTTATCATGAAACATAGAAATGAGATGCAATATCTCGTTTTAAGAAGCATTTCAACTCTATTGCTTCGGTACGTAGACATCTGCAAACGCTATTTCCTTGCAAGGAAGTGTCGCATTCACATTCATTTGAAGTGTAGACGAGGAATACATAACACTTCGCAAATCATATTATATCCTACCATGAAACATAGAAATGAGATGCGATATCGCGTTTTAAGAAGCATTAGAACTCTATCGCTACGATACCTAGACATCTCCAGACACTATTTCCTTGCAGGGAAGTGTCGCATTTACATTCATTTGAAGTGTAGACGAGGAATACATGACACTTCGCAAATCATATTATATCTTACCATGAAACGTAGAAATGAGATGCGATATCGCCTTCTAAGAATCATAAGAACTCTACTGTTACGATACGTAGACATCTGCAAACGCTATTTCCTTGCAAGGAAGTGACGCATTTACTTTCATTTGAATCGTAGACGAGGAATGCATAACACATCGCAATGAACATTATATCTTATCATGACACATAGATATGAGATGCAATATCTCGTTTTAAGAAGCATTTGAACTCTATTGCTTCGATACGTAGACATCTGCAAACGCTATTTCCTTGCAGGGAAGTGTCGCATTTACATTCATTTGAAGTGTAGACGAGGAATACATGACACTTCGCAAATCATATTATATCTTACCATGAAACGTAGAAATGAGATGCGATATCGCGTTTTAAGAATCATAAGAACTCTATTGCTACGATACGTAGACATCTGCAAACGCTATTTCCTTGCAAGGAAGTGTCGCATTTACATTCATTTGAAGTGTAGACGAGGAATACATGACACTTCGCAAATCATATTATATCTTACCATGAAACATTGAAATGAGATGCGATATCGCGTTTTAAGAATCATAAGAACTCTATTGCTACGATACGTAGACATCTGCAAACGCTATTTCCTTGCAAGGAAGTGTCGCATTTACATTCATTTGAATCGTAGACGAGAAATGCATAACACTTCGCTTTGAATATTATATCTTATCATGAAACATAGATATGAGATACAATATCTCCTTTTAAGAAGCATTTGAACTCTATTGCTTAGATACGTAGACATCTGCAAACGCTATTTCCTTGCAAGGAAGTGTCGCATTTACATTCATTTGAATCGTAGACGAGGAATGCATAACTCTTCGCAATGAATATTATATCTTATCATGAAACATAGGTACGAGATGCAATATCTCGTTTTAAGAAGCATTTGAACTCTATTGCTACCATACGTAGACATCTGCAAACGCTATTTCCTTGCAAGGAAGTGTGGCATTTACATTCATTTGAAGTGTAGACGGGGAATACATGACACTTCGCAAATCATATTATATCTTACCATGAAACATAGAAATGTGATGCGATATCGCGTTTTAAGAAGCATTGGAAATCTATTGCTACGTTACGTAGACATCTGCAAACGCTATATCCTAGCGAGGAAGTGTCGCAATCACATTCATTTGAAGTGTAGACGAGGAATACATAACACTTCGCAAATCATATTATATCTTACCATGAAACATAGAAATGAGATGCGATATCAAGTTTTAAGAATCATAAGAACTCTATTGCTACGATACGTAGACATCTGCAATCGCTATTTCCTTGCAAGGAAGTGTCGCATTTACATTCAATTGAAGTGTAGAAGAGGAATACATAACACTTCGCAAATCATATTATATCTTACCATGAAACAGGAAAATGAGATACGATATCGCGTTTTAAGAAGCATTAGAACTCTACTGCTACGATAGGTAGACATCTGCAAACGCTGTTTCCTTGCAAGGAAGAGTCACATTTACATTCATTTGAAGTGTACAAGAGGAATACATGACACTTCGCAAATCATATTATATCTTACCATGAAAGATAGAAATGAGACGCGATATTGTAACGTCAGGCGTACCGCCTGCCACCCTCCGGCGTCCACCTCATCATCCCCAGCATCCGTATCCGGAGCCCCTGCACACGGGCCACCCGCCGACTCGCCGTCCCTACAGAAGGAGACAAAGGTACGAGAGGGAAGAGGGATGCAGCATGCCGCGCCCACGCGCGATCTCCACACACGAGGGGGAGGACTTCACCCCGTATTACGAGGGCGAGGAGCTCTCCGACACATACTGGGTCGAATCCCCAGCGATCACGAAGCCCTATACGTACTTCTCGTACATGTGGGATTAGAATAAGGACACTACTCACCTATGTACATACACACCAACACACACCTAGATTTAAGTGAATATATGTATATATTTCATTCATGCACGGCTATGTTCCGTGCACTCGCGCGCACACTCGACGCTCGCGGCTCACGCTTAACGCGGGCCGCGCCCCACTCCGAACGGCCGCCCCACCACGAGGGCCGAGCGGCCGCCCTACTCCGACCGTCCGCCCCACCGCGAGGGCCCAGCGACTCGCGCGCCGCGCGACCCGAGGAGGTCGCGGACGCGAGATCCGAGAGTCAGTTCAAATCTCATCTCCGAACTGGAGAGTTCCAATCTCATCTCCGAACTGGAGAGTTGGTATCTCATCTCCGAACCGAGGAGTTCTAATCCAGCATCCGAACGATGCACTTCCGATCCGAGCAATAGGCTCATTCGCAACGAGCAATTAGCTCTAATGCATTCGTCTCTATCCATACTCCCATAGCGGAGTCCATTCGATACTTTATACTATTTCTAATTCTCATTGTAATCGCTAGTCAGTAACTTAGAACTTAGTCAAGTGTATTTAGTATAGTGAAATCATAGAATATAGTTTATTTTTACCAGATTCAAAGTATCTTTATTCGAGTCCAAATACAATTCCTTAATTCTACTCCACGGGTACGCTCGCGATTATTCTATTTCTATATCTCATCTGCGATAGTCTTGAGGCTCGACGACTAGAGCGAACCAGCGCTTAGTTGCTCCATCCTCACTTCTACCGTAGACAGAATATCTTGCGCCCAGGTTGATCCCGGTAAGCTAGAGCGAACCAACGCTTAGCCGCGCCGTACTCGACCGAAGTTCAAGTATTCTCGACGAGCCTTGCACCTCCGACAAAGCGTACACGACGCGCGGGGAGGAGAGAGTTTATTCGTCGTCTCGCTCGGGAATACGTGGGTGATGCACCAGAATATTCAATATCCTGCGTTCGAGTCCTGGTACCTGTGAAGGAGGTTTCCTTCGCCGCACGACCCGTACCTCCGTTCCAGCCGTACGCCGCCGCCATCCCGGTTGCGGATCCAAGGCGCTCCAGGTACCTAGAAAGAGAAATCAGACAGCGGAATCAAGCCTTCGCAAGGTAAGTTTAGTGTTAATTACCGTTTTATCGAGTCCGAAACGCCAACGAACCCGGTCCGGACGCAATTCGCGTTATTTTCGGGAACGGTTACGACTTTGTGCCACCGTTGCGAGCGCAACCGCACCTCGGGACGTGACACGAAAGTTATTTTTGGTGACAGCGGTGGGATAGCCACGCGTTTCCTCCGGAAATTCCGCCGAAAGGAACCGCGAAACTAGATATGGCAACCCGGACTCCGACAAAAACGCGCCAGCAGACACAGCGAGCCGCCGCGATGGCCGATTCTGAACGCGAAAAACGCACTAGCAGAACGCTTGATTTCCAAGACGCTATCGCCGATCCTCTTCCTAGTACCGCGCAACAAAATACCTCAGCGAAAAATACGAAAGCGACCGATCCGAGTAATGCCGCGTTGCTCCAGCAAATAGAAATTCTACGCCGTGAATTAGAATCTATTCGCAGAACGCCTGATTTAACGCGCGACGATACTGTTTCTCTAGATATTCCTCGGGGAAATCCGCTTTCCGGACATAATTCGAGCTCCGATTCCAATACAAATAGTTCGCAACACGACGAGCTATCGCTTAAGCAGGCCCTCGAAGCCGTGCCGACATTCGATGGTCAGAACATTCCCATTCTTCAGTTTACCCGAGCGTGTAAACGCGCTTATGAGCTTATCCCTAATGGGTGCGAGCGAACTTTCACACGCCTGCTTAAGGGAAAACTCAAGGGTCGTGCCTACGCCGCGCTAGAAGACGAGCCGTGTTACACAATACTCGAATTAACGGACGTTCTTCGCAGCACATTTTGCTCCGTAAAATCAGCTCATCATTATCGGGGTGAACTTGCTAATATATTTATGCGCGCGAACGAGCACATTCTAGATTACATCGGTCGAGTAAAAGATCTTAGAACCGCTATAATTGATTGCGAGAGGCTTGCTCGACGAGACACACCGGAATCGCTCGATGACGTAGACGCGCTCACTCTACAATGTTTTAAAGACGGTCTCATTCCGGAAATTCGAATGCAAATGACGATAAATTCATTCGGCACATTGAGAGAAACGTTCGCTCGAGCGCGAGAACTTTACCAAATGCACGAACGTGATTGCAACCGACTAGGTAGATCGCGTGCCGCGCGACCAGAATCGCGCGAAAAACCAGCCGAAATTATTTGCCGAAAATGCAATAATATCGGACATTACGCGACCGAGTGTCGGCTCAGACCGCCATCGCCGTACCGACCGCAGGAATACTTGCGATCCAGGGACGTACCGCCTCCTACTCGAGGCCCCGCGTACGAACAACCGAGACAAATCGTAGCCAGGGACGCGCCCAAATTTTGTCGCTATTGCAAGACCCCGGGGCACGAAATAGGCGAGTGCCGCAAAAGGCAGTACAACAACGCGGTAAATAAAAATTCGGGAAACGACAATGGCCTCCGCACCCGCCGCGAGACAGGTGGCGAGGCCGCGCACCAAGTCCGTCCTCTCGCCGCGAACAACTCCAACGCGGAAATCGACGAAACGCCGCGATAAACATAACCGGAAAAACTAGCACGCCAAACGTAATTTTAAAGTCCGACCTTCTAATTTCACCAACTCGCTTCATGGTGGACACTGGGGCGGAAATAAATATTATAAAACGTTCGGCTCTAAAAGCATCCGCGCGAATCGATAAGTCCGAGATCGTCATAATAACAGGGGTAACCGATGGCAAAACCGCAACCTTAGGGACGGTGAATCTTGTCATTTTCGGTCGCGTCGTTCCTTTTAATGTGGTCGAGGATGATTTTCCCCTTAAACCAAGCGGGATCCTCGGCTCCGGGTTCTGTATGGACGCAGAAATCTCTTTTCCAAATAAAATAATCAAATGGAATGGTAAGAGAATTCCTTTCGAAGACGATATCGAAGCACTCGAGGAACCGTCACCGGAGTCGAAAATAAAGCCTCTCCTATCGCCGAAACGTAAACAAGCGCCGCGCACGGAATCTATTCCCCCTCCGCCGCCGCGCCCGCCGCGTAAATCATCGCCTCCGCTGAAACGCGATGCAACAACGAAATCGAAGCTTCGAACGCAAGACAAAGCAGCTTCTCCGAAGTCAGGAGACCGTATCTCCATTCCGCCGAGATCAAATATCGGTATCAAGGTCCGCGTAGTTAATTCGAATCTCGCGGAAGGTATAATTCCTCGTATCGATCTTGCGCCGGGCATATTTTTCGGAAACGCTCTCGTCAGAGTAATTCGGGGCAAAGCGGTAACTCGAATAATTAATTCATCCGACCGCGCCGTCGAAATCGCGTTACCAGAAATCATACTTGAGCCCGCGCAAATCATGACTCCCCTCCATAAGGAGGATAGTCCGTCGCTGTATCCGGTTTTTTCTAAATCTACTAAATCTAACGTATCCGCCGTACCGATCGGCTCATCCCAAAAAGGGAAAACTTCTATTTCTTTCTCGAATCAGACACCATATTCGACAATCGAAACTCCTCCTTCGCGTTGCAAAATCGCGAATACTCAGCAAATCTCCTATGCTCAGGCGGTTAAAAATAATGTACAACAGGCGCCGTTAAAACAAACATCGAAATCCGCCAACCTTTCGAAATCTCGCTTAGATCGAATTCTTAGTCTCCTCCGTCTCGACCACCTCAACGCAGAGGAAAGAGAGCACGTCGTCCGTCTCGTTCAAAGCACGCAGGAGCTTTTTCACATTGAGGGGGATAAATTAGGGCATACGTCAGCAACCACGCACAAGATTCCAACCGTCGACGACCGCCCCGTCAATGTGAAACAATACCGTTTCCCACCAGCTCATAAGGAGGAGATTCGACGACAAGTCGACAAATTTTTACAAAATGGTGTCATCTCTCCGTCAAAATCACCATATAATTCGCCATTGTGGGTTGTCCCAAAGAAACCGGACTCCTTGGGCAACAAGCAATGGCGCGTCGTCATCGACTACCGCGCACTCAATGAGAAATCTGTCGCCGATGCCTATCCCCTCCCTTGCATTACCGAGATACTTGATCAGCTCGGGAGCGCCAAGTATTTTAGTACATTCGATCTCGCGAGCGGATTTCACCAGATCCCAATGGAGCCCGCCGATGCTCCCAAAACCGCTTTTTCGACGCCTCACGGGCATTATGAATTTAAAAGAATGCCATTCGGATTAAAAAATGCGCCAGCGACGTTCCAACGACTTATGGACAATGTCCTGTCCGGTCTCCAGGGGAACGAAATTTTCGTCTATTTGGACGACATTGTTATCTACGCTAGCTCTCTTCAAGAACATCGACTTAAATTCGATAAATTAACTCAACGGCTCAAAGAAGCTAATTTAGTATTGCAGCCGGATAAGTGCGAATTCTTGAGGAGAGAAGTAAGCTATTTGGGTCATATTATCAGTGAGCACGGTGTAAAACCTGACCCTGCGAAAATTAGCGCCGTCAAAAATTTTCCGCGCCCGCGCAACGCGAAACAGATCAAACAATTCCTCGGGCTCGCGGGATACTACAGGCGGTTCATCGCAAATTTTTCTAATATTGCTAAGCCACTTACAAATTTGTTAAAAAAAGACGCGCCCTTTGTATGGCGTAACGAGCAAGAGAATTCATTCGTCAAACTCCGAGATTGCCTATGCGAAGCGCCTATCTTGCAGTACCCCAACTTCAAACAACCATTCGTGATAACGACCGACGCGTCCGCCGAAGCTATTGGTGCTATCTTGAGTCAAGGACCAATAGGCCGCGACTTGCCAATCGCGTACACGTCGCGACTGTTAAACGCTGCGGAGAAAAACTACTCCACGATCGAGAAGGAGTGTCTGGCGATTGTCTACGCCGTCCATTACTTTCGTCCATACATATACGGTAATCAATTCAAACTCGTTACCGACCATCGACCGTTAGTGTGGATGAATTCGGTCAAGGACCCGTCAAGTAGACTCGTACGGTGGAGGCTTAAGTTAGCGGAATTTGACTACGAGATGGTCTATAAAAGTGGAAAAACGAACCTTAACGCGGACGCATTGTCGCGGAATCCCGCTCAAATTTTTCCGCTCTCGTATTCAGAAAACTCGGAGGACGACATCTTCGATGTGCCTCCGGAAACCCGTAAAAAGTATACCACACTAGCGCCTCCTCCTACTCCGGTAACATCAGAACCTGAATTACCGACTCCAGGCACGTCCTTCCGTACCAACACAGCACCACCTCCGCAAGTCGCCAGCGACAGCACCGACTTTTATACTCCTGCTCCAAATGAATTTTTCCGACGCGAACCTCTGTTTAATTTCAGCCGTGACGCATTATCAACGCGACGAGACAATGTAGTTGTCTTCGTCACGCAATCTGGGCACCCCTATGACACGGGCGCCAAAGATCTAGCGAACGCTGAAAAATTCCTTCCAAACAAAAATCACGTTCTTACCAAAGCCAAAGTCATACAAATCGGAAACGAATTCCAAATCCAGCTTCCAATCATCGAACATTCCACCAGATCAATCAATTTCCAGACCGTAATAGAAACATTCAGATCCTTGTGCGACGTTGTAAACGAATTACAATTACAAACATTTAGTATCGCACAAACCTATCTAGACTCCGTATCCTGGTCCCGAATCCAGAAAATCCTTCAGGACCTGTTTTATGAAACAACTGTCCAGATTACGGTCTGCCAGGGCCTCATTAAAACCCCTTCGGTCGAAGAGCGACTGAAAATAATAAGGGAAAACCACGACTCCCCTGTGGGAGGTCACAAAGGGGTTAATAAAACTTATTCTCGCATCAGACAACAATACTTTTGGCCAAACATGAAAACACAAATACAAGAATATATTGGCAAATGTAAAAGTTGTCAGACAGAGAAACTGGTCCGGGTAAAGACCAGACAGCCTCTCACTTTAACCGACACCCCTGGCAGGGCATTCGATAAGATTTCAATGGACGTAATGGGTCCTCTTCCCGAAACTTCCGACGGTTATACAAGTATCCTCACGATCCAAGATCTCCTCACTAAATACTCAGTCGCAGTTCCTCTCAAAACCACCACCGCAGTAGACATTGCCGAAGCTTTAATAAAAGAATTCATTTGTAAGTTCGGATGCCCGAAAGGCATACTCACGGACCAAGGTTCGAACTTTATAAATAGCTTGATTAAAGCCATAGCAATCAAATTCCGTATTAAGCAATACAAGTCCACTGCGTTCCATCCACAGACAAACGGGTCCGTTGAACGATCTCACCACGTCCTGGCCGAATATCTGAAGCATTACATAGAGTCGAGTAACGATTGGGTGAATTGGTTACCGTATGCAATGTTTTCATACAACACCAGTGTGCACGAGGGTACATTATACACCCCACACGAACTAGTGTTCGGCAGGATAGCTAGGACGCCGTCAGCCACTCCTTTTCAGGACAGCTCTGATAACGAAACTTATAGCGACTATCTTATACAACTTCAGGAGAAAATCTCGAAATCTCAGGATTTGGCTAAAGCCAATCTAGACAACGCGAAACGCCGTTCCAAATATTATTATGACCGAAATCTCAATGTCCAAAACTTCGAGGTAGGCCAATGGGTCTATCTTTTAAAAGAGCCGAACAAACATAAGTTCCAGGCACAGTATTCTGGACCGTACCGTATCCTCGAAATTTTGGGCAATTGTAATGTTAAGCTGAATGTAAAAGGGCGCCATAAAATTGTTCATACGAACAAAATCAAAATTTGTAAACGAATGCATAGTATGCAGAGTGTGGATGCTAGTGAAAGAAAAGTGCGAAAAACTGAAAATGAAGTCAGTGAGAGCAGTGACATTCAAACGAACGCTGAAAGTGAAAGCGACGAAAGTGCCTGCAATCCGAAGGAAGCCCGCAGTCACGGTCCAATCTCCAAACGTTATCGCCAGGATCAACCAGGCGAAAAACCTCAGATTCCGCAGCATCCAGCCGACAGGACCAAGAGAAGGATCCAGCATCCCGAAATCTACCCAACAGACAAGAGATCTCGGCATGGCCGAGATTCTTTTTCCAAGGGGGGTGGTGTAACGTCAGGCGTACCGCCTGCCACCCTCCGGCGTCCACCTCATCATCCCCAGCATCCGTATCCGGAGCCCCTGCACACGGGCCACCCGCCGACTCGCCGTCCCTACAGAAGGAGACAAAGGTACGAGAGGGAAGAGGGATGCAGCATGCCGCGCCCACGCGCGATCTCCACACACGAGGGGGAGGACTTCACCCCGTATTACGAGGGCGAGGAGCTCTCCGACACATACTGGGTCGAATCCCCAGCGATCACGAAGCCCTATACGTACTTCTCGTACATGTGGGATTAGAATAAGGACACTACTCACCTATGTACATACACACCAACACACACCTAGATTTAAGTGAATATATGTATATATTTCATTCATGCACGGCTATGTTCCGTGCACTCGCGCGCACACTCGACGCACGCGGCTCACGCTTAACGCGGGCCGCGCCCCACTCCGAACGGCCGCCCCACCACGGGGGCCGAGCGGCCGCCCTACTCCGACCGTCCGCCCCACCGCGAGGGCCCAGCGACTCGCGCGCCGCGCGACCCGAGGAGGTCGCGGACGCGAGATCCGAGAGTCAGTTCGCGTCTCATCTCCGACCCGGAGAGTTCCCAACTCATCTCCGAACTGGAGAGTTCGTATCTCATCTCCGAACCGAGAGTTCTAATCCAGCATCCGAACGATGCACTTCCGATCCGAGCAATAGGCTCATTCGCAACGAGCAATTAGCTCTAATGCATTCGTCTCTATCCATACTCCCATAGCGGAGTCCATTCGATACTTTATACTATTTCTAATTCTCATTGTAATCGCTAGTCAGTAACTTAGAACTTAGTCAAGTGTATTTAGTATAGTGAAATCATAGAATATAGTTTATTTTTACCAGATTCAAAGTATCTTTATTCGAGTTCAAGTACAATTCCTTAATTCTACTCCACGGGTACGCTCGCGATTATTCTATTTCTATATCTCATCTGCGATAGTCTTGAGGCTCGACGACTAGAGCGAACCAGCGCTTAGTTGCTCCATCCTCACTTCTACCGTATACAGAATATCTTGCGCCCAGGTTGATCCCGGTAAGCTAGAGCGAACCAACGCTTAGCCGCGCCGTACTCGACCGAAGTTCAAGTATTCTCGACGAGCCTTGCACCTCCGACAAAGCGTACACGACGCGCGGGGAGGAGAGAGTTTATTCGTCGTCTCGCTCGGGAATACGTGGGTGATGCACCAGAATATTCAATTTCCTACGTTCGAGTCCTGGTTCCTGTGAAGGAGGTTTCCTTCGCCGCACGACCCGTACGAGTCGCCAATCGTCAGGGCCAAACGCCGATACCTGCCAGCCGGAGTCAACCCGCCTGGACGCTTATTCCCGTAGACGTACCTCCGTTCCAGCCGTACGCCGCCGCCATCCCGGTTGCGGATCCAAGGCGTTCCAGGTACCTGGAAAGAGAAATCAGACAGCGGAATCAAGCCTTCGCAAGGTAAGTTTAGTGTTAGTTACCGTTTTATCGAGTCCGAAACGCCAACGAACCCGGTCCGGACGCAATTCGCGTTATTTTCGGGAACGGTTACGACTTTGTGCCACCGTTGCGAGCGCAACCGCACCTCGGGACGTGACAAGGGAAGTGTCGCATTTACATTCATTTGAAGTGTAGACGAGGAATGCATAACACTTCGCAAATCATATTATATCTTACCATGAAACATAGAAATGAGATGCGATATCGCGTTTCAAGAAGCATTAGAACTCTATTGCTACGATACCTAGACATCTGCAGACGCTATTTCCTAGCAAGGAAGTGTCGCATTTACATTCATTTGAAGTGTAGACGAGGAATGCATGACACTTCGCAAATCATATTATATCTTACCATGAAACATAGAAATGAGATGCGATATCGCGTTTTAAGAATCATAAGAACTCTATTGCTACGATACGTAGACATCTGCAAACGCTACTTCCTTGCAGGGAAGTGTCGCATTTACATTCATTTGAAGTGTAGACGAGGAATACATAACACTTCGCAAATCATATTATATCTTACCATGAAACATAGAAATGAGATGCGATATCGCGTTTCAAGAAGCATTAGAACTCTATTGCTACGATACCTAGACATCTGCAGACGCTATTTCCTAGCAAGGAAGTGTCGCATTTACATTCATTTGAAGTGTAGACGAGGAATGCATGACACTTCGCAAATCATATTATATCTTACCATAAAACATAGAAATGAGATGCGATATCGCGTTTTAAGAAGCACTAGAACTCTATTGCTACGATAGGTAGACATCTGCAAACGCTATTTCCTTGCAAGGAAGTGTCACATTTACATTCATTTGAAGTGTAGACGAGGAATACATAACACTTCGCAAATCATATTATACCTTACCATGAAACATAGAAATGAGATGCGATATCGCGTTTTAAGAATCATAAGTTCTCTATTGCTACGATACGTAGACATCTGCAAACGCTATTTCCTTGCAGGGAAGTGTCGCATTTACATTCATTTGAAGTGCAGACGAGGAATACATAACACTTCGCAAATCATACTATATCTTACCATGAAACATAGAAATGAGATGCGATATCGCGTTTCAAGAAGCACTAGAAAGCTATTGCTACGGTACGTAGACATCTGCAAACGCTATTTCCTAGCGAGGAAGTATCGCATTAACAATCATTTGAAGTGTAGACGAGGAACACATAACACTTCGCAAATCATATTATACCTTACCATGAAACATAGAAATGAGATGCGATATCGCGTTTTAAGAATCATAAGTTCTCTATTGCTACGATACGTAGACATCTGCAAACGCTATTTCCTTGCAAGGAAGTGTCGCATTTACATTCATTTGAAGTGTAGACGAGGAATACATAACTCTTCGCAAATCATATTATATCTTACCATGAAACATAGAAATGAGATGCGATATCGCGTTTTAAGAATCATAGGAACTATATTACTACGATACGTTGATATCTGCAAACGCAATTTCCTTGCAAAGAAGTGTCGCATTTACATTCATTTGAAGTGTAGACGAGAAATACATAACACTTCGCAAATCATATTATATCTTACCATGAAACATAGAAATGAGATGCGATATCGCGTTTTAAGAAGCACTAGAACTCTGTTGCTACGATAGCTAGACATCTGCAAACGCTATTTCCTTACAAGGAAGTGTCACTCTTACATTCATTTGAAGTGTAGACGAGGAATACATAACAATTCGCAAATCATATTATACCTTACCATGAAACATAGAAATGAGATGCGATATCGCGTTCTAAGAATCATAAGAACTCTATTGCTACGATACGTAGACATCTGCAAACGCTACTTCCTTGCAGGGAAGTGTCGCATTTACATTCATTTGAAGTGTAGACGAGGAATACATAACACTTCGCAAATCATATTATATCTTACCATGAAACATAGAAATGAGATGCAATATCTCGTTTTAAGAATCATTTGAACTCTATTGCTTCGATACGTAGACATCTGCAAACGCTATTTCCTTGCAAGGAAGTGTCGCATTTACATTCATTTGAAGTGTAGACGAGGAATACATAACACTTCGCAAATCATATTATATCTTACCATGAAACATAGAAATGAGATGCGATATCGCGTTTTACGAAGCACTAGAACTCTGTTGCTACGATAGCTAGACATCTGCAAACGCTATTTCCTTACAAGGAAGTGTCACTCTTACATTCATTTGAAGTGTAGACGAGGAATACATAACAATTCGCAAATCATATTATACCTTACCATGAAACATAGAAATGAGATGCGATATCGCGTTTTAAGAATCATAAGAACTCTATTGCTACGATACGTAGACATCTGCAAACGCTACTTCCTTGCAGGGAAGTGTCGCATTTACATTCATTTGAAGTGTAGACGAGGAATACATAACACTTCGCAAATCATATTATATCTTACCATGAAACATAGAAATGAGATGCGACATCGCGTTTTAAGAAGCACTAGAACTCTATTGCTACGATAGGTAGACATCTGCAAACGCTATTTCCTTGCAAGGAAGTGTCACATTTACATTCATTTGAAGTGTAGACGAGAAATACATAACACTTCGCAAATCATATTATACCTTACCATGAAACATAGAAATGAGATGCGATATCGCGTTTTAAGAATCATAAGAACTCTATTGCTACGATACGTAGACATCTGCAAACGCTATTTCCTTGCAGGGAAGTGTCGCATTTACATTCATTTGAAGTGCAGACGAGGAATACATAACACTTCGCAAATCATACTATATCTTACCATGAAACATAGAAATGAGATGCGATATCGCGTTTCAAGAAGCACTAGAAAGCTATTGCTACGGTACGTAGACATCTGCAAACGCTATTTCCTAGCGAGGAAGTATCGCATTAACAATCATTTGAAGTGTAGACGAGGAATACATAACACTTCGCAAATCATGTTATATCTTACCATGAAACATAGAAATGAGATGCGATATCGCGTTTTAAGAATCATAAGAACTCTATTGCTACGATACGTAGACATCTGCAAACGCTATTTCCGTGCAAGGAAGTGTCGCATTTACATTCATTTGAATCGTAGTCGAGGAATGCATAACACTTCGCAAATCATATTATATCTTACCATGAAACATAGAAATGAGATGCGATATCGCGTTTTAAGAAGCATTAGAACTTTATTGCTACGATACCTAGACATCTGCAGACGCTATTTCCTAGCAAGGAAGTGTCGCATTTACATTCATTTGATGTGTAGACGAGGAATACATGACACTTCGCAAATCATATTATATCTTACCATGAAGCAGAAATGAGATGCAATATCGCGTTTTAAGAAGCTTAAGAACTCTATGGCTACGATACCTAAACATCTGAAGACGCTATTTCCTTGCAAGGAAGTGTCGCATTTACATTCATTTGAAGTGTAGACGTGGAATACATAACACTTCGCAAATCATATTATATCTTACCATAAAACATAGAAATGAGATGCGATATCGCGTTTTAAGAAGCACTAGAACTCTATTGCTACGACAGGTAGACATCTGCAAACGCTATTTCCTTGCAAGGAAGTGTCACATTTACATTCATTTGAAGTGTAGACGAGGAATACATAACACTTCGCAAATCATATTATACCTTACCATGAAACATAGAAATGAGGTGCGATATCGCGTTTTAAGAATCATAAGTTCTCTATTGCTACGATACGTAGACATCTGCAAACGCTATTTCCTTGCAGGGAAGTGTCGCATTTACATTCATTTGAAGTGTAGACGAGGAATACATAACTCTTCGCAAATCATATTATATCTTACCATGAAACATAGAAATGGGATGCGATATCGCGTTTTAAGAATCATAAGAACTCTATTGCTACGATACGTAGACATCTGCAAACGCTATTTCCTTGCAAAGAAGTGTCGCATTTACATTCATTTGAAGTGTAGACGAGGAATACATAACACTTCGCAAATCATATTATATCTTACCATGAAACATAGAAATGAGATGCGATATCGCGTTTTAAGAATCATAAGAACTCTATTGCTACGATACGTAGACATCTGCAAACGCTATTTCCTTGCAAGGAAGTGTCGCATTTACATTCATTTGAAGTGTGGACGAGGAATACATGACACTTCGCAAATCATATTATATCTTACCATGAAACATAGAAATGTGATGCGATATCGCGTTTTAAGAAGCATTAGAACTCTATTGCTACGATACGTAGACATCTGCAAACGCTATTTCCTTGCAAGGAAGTGTCGCATTTACATTCATTTAAATCGTGGACGAGGAATACATAACACTTCGCAATGAATATTATATCTTATCATGAAACATAGATATGAGATGCAATATCTCGTTTTAAGAAGCATTTGAACTCTATTGCTTCGATACGTAGACATCTGCAAACGCTATTTCCTTGCAAGGAGGTGTCGCACTTGCATTCATTTGATGTGTAGACGAGGAATACATAACACTTCGCAAATCATATTATATCTTACCATGAAACATAGAAATGAGATGCGATATCGCGTTTTAAGAAGCATTAGAACTCTATTGCTACGATACGTAGATATCTGCAAACGCTATTTCCTTGCAAGGAAGTGCCGCATTTACATTCATTTGAAGTGTAGACGAGGAATACATAACACTTCGCAAATCATATTATATCTTACCATGAAACATAGAAATGAGATGCGATATCGCGTTTTAAGAATCATTAGAACTCTATTGCTACGATATGTAGACATCTGCAAACGCTATTTCCTTGCAAAGAAGTGTCACATTTACATTCATTTGAATCGTAGACGAGGAATGCATAACACTTCGCAATGAATATTATATCTTATCATGAAACATAGATATGAGATGCAATATCTCGTTTTAAGAAGCATTAGAACTCTATTGCTACGATACCTAGACATCTGCAGACGTTATTTCCTAGCAAGGAAGTGTCGCATTTACATTCATTTGAAGTGTAGACGAGGAATACATAACACTTCGCAAATCATATTATATCTTACCATGAAACATAGAAATGGAATGCGATCTCTCGTTTTAAGAAGCATTAGAAATCTATTACTACGATACCTAGACATCTGCAAACGCTATTTCCTAGCGAGAAAGTGTCGCATTGACATTCATTTGAAGTGTAGACGAGGAATACATAACACTTCGCAAATCATATTATATCTTACCATGAAACATAGAAATGAGATGCGATATCGCGTTTTAAGAAGCATTAGAACTCTATTGCTACGGTACGTAGACATCTGCAAACGCTATTTCCTTGCAAGGAAGTGTCGGATTTACATTCATTTGAATCGTAGACGAGGAATGCATAACACTTCGCAATGAATATTATATCTTATCATGAAACATAGAAATGGGATGCGATATCGCGTTTTAAGAACCATAAGAACTCTATTGCTACGATACGTAGACATCTGCAAACGCTATTTCCTTGCAAAGAAGTGTCGCATTTACATTCATTTGAAGTGTAGACGAGGAATACATAACACTTCGCAAATCTTATTATATCTTACCATGAAACATAGAAATGAGATGCGATATCGCGTTTTAAGAATCATAAGAACTCTATTGCTACGATACGTAGACATCTGCAAACGCTATTTCCTTGCAAGGAAGTGTCGCATTTACATTCATTTGAAGTGTGGACGAAGAATGCATGACACTTCGCAAATCATATTATATCTTACCATGAAACATAGAAATGAGATGCGATATCGCGTTTTAAGAATCATAAGAACTCTATTGCTACGACACGTAGACATCTGCAAACGCTATTTCCTTGCAAGGAAGTGTCGCATTTACATTCATTTGAATCGTAGACGAGGAATACATAACACTTCGCAATGAATATTATATCTTATCATGAAACATAGATATGAGATGCAATATCTCGTTTTAAGAAGCATTTGAGCTCTATTGCTTCGATACGTAGACATCTGCAAACGCTATTTCCTTGCAAGAAAGTGTCGCACTTACATTCATTTGATGTGTAGACGAGGAATACATAACACTTCGCAAATCATATTATATCTTACCATGAAACATAGAAATGAGATGCGATATCGCGTTTTAAGAAGCATTAGAACTCTATTGCTACGATACGTAGACATCAGCAAACGCTATTTCCTTGCAAGGAAGTGTCGCATTTACATTCATTTGAATCGTAGACGAGGAATACATAACACTTCGCAATGAATATTATATCTTATCATGAAACATAGATATGAGATGCAATATCTCGTCTTAAGAAGCATTTGAACTCTATTGCTTCGATACGTAGACATCTGCAAACGCTATTTCCTTGCAAAGAAGTGTCGCATTTACATTCATTTGAAGTGTAGACGAGGAATACATAACTCTTCGCAAATCATATTATATCTTACCATGAAACATAGAAATGGGATGCGATATCGCGTTTTAAGAACCATAAGAACTCTATTGCTACGATACGTAGACATCTGCAAACGCTATTTCCTTGCAAAGAAGTGTCGCATTTACATTCATTTGAAGTGTAGACGAGGAATACATAACACTTCGCAAATCTTATTATATCTTACCATGAAACATAGAAATGAGATGCGATATCGCGTTTTAAGAATCATAAGAACTCTATTGCTACGATACGTAGACATCTGCAAACGCTATTTCCTTGCAAGGAAGTGTCGCATTTACATTCATTTGAAGTGTGGACGAAGAATGCATGACACTTCGCAAATCATATTATATCTTACCATGAAACATAGAAATGAGATGCGATATCGCGTTTTAAGAATCATAAGAACTCTATTGCTACGACACGTAGACATCTGCAAACGCTATTTCCTTGCAAAGAAGTGTCGCATTTACATTCATTTGAAGTGTAGACGAGGAATACATAACACTTCGCAAATCTTATTATATCTTACCATGAAACATAGAAATGAGATGCGATATCGCGTTTTAAGAATCATAAGAACTCTATTGCTACGATACGTAGACATCTGCAAACGCTATTTCCTTGCAAGGAAGTGTCGCATTTACATTCATTTGAAGTGTGGACGAGGAACGCATGACACTTCGCAAATCATATTATATCTTACCATGAAACATAGAAATGAGATGCGATATCGCGTTTTAAGAAGCATTAGAACTCTATTGCTACGATACGTAGACATCAGCAAACGCTATTTCCTTGCAAGGAAGTGTCGCATTTACATTCATTTGAATCGTAGACGAGGAATACATAACACTCCGCAAATCATATTATATCTTACCATGAAACATAGAAATGTGATGCGATATCGCGTTTTAAGAATCATAAGAACTCTACTGCAACGATACGTAGACATCTGCAAACGCTATTTCCTTGCAAGGAAGTGTCGCATTTACATTCATTTGAAGTGTAGAGGAGGAATACATAACACTTCGCAAATCATATTATATCTTACCATGAAACATAGAAATGAGATGCGATATCGCGATTTAAGAAGCATCAGAAATCCATTGCTACGATACGTAGACATCTGCAAACGCTATTTCCTTGCAAAGAAGTGTCGCATTTACATTCATTTCAAGTGTAGACGAGGAATACATAACACTTCACAAATCATATTATATCTTACCATGAAACATAGAAATGAGATGCGATATCGCGTTTCAAGAATCATAAGAACTCTATTGCTACGATACGTAGACATCTGCAAACGCTATTTCCTTGCAAAGAATTGTCGCATTTACATTCATTTGAAGTGTAGACGAGGAATACATAACACTTCGCAAATCATATTATATCTTACCATGAAACATAGAAATGAGATGCGATGTCGCGTTTTAAGAATCATAAGAACTCTATTGCTACGATACGTAGACATCTGCAAACGCTACTTCCTTGCAGGGAAGTGTCGCATTTACATTCATTTGAAGTGTAGTCGAGGAATACATAACACTTCGCAAATCATATTATATCTTACCATGAAACATAGAAATGAGATGCGATATCGCGTTTTAAGAAGCACTAGAACTCTATTGCTACGATAGCTAGACATCTGCAAACGCTATTTCCTTGCAAGGAAGTGTCGCATTTACATTCATTTGAATCGTAGACGAGGAATGCATAACACTTCGCAAATCATATTATATCTTACCATGAAACATAGAAATGAGATGCGATATCACGTTTTAAGAAGCATTAGAACTCTATTGCTACGATACGTAGACATCTGCAAACGCTATTTCCTTGCAGGGAAGTGTCGCATTTACATTCATTTGAAGTGCAGACGAGGAATACATAACACTTCGCAAATCATACTATATCTTACCATGAAACATAGAAATGAGATGCGATATCGCGTTTCAAGAAGCACTAGAAAGCTATTGCTACGGTACGTAGACATCTGCAAACGCTATTTCCTAGCGAGGAAGTATCGCATTAACAATCATTTGAAGTGTAGACGAGGAATACATAACACTTCGCAAATCATGTTATATCTTACCATGAAACATAGAAATGAGATGCGATATCGCGTTTTAAGAATCATAAGAACTCTATTGCTACGATACGTAGACATCTGCAAACGCTATTTCCGTGCAAGGAAGTGTCGCATTTACATTCATTTGAATCGTAGACGAGGAATGCATAACACTTCGCAAATCATATTATATCTTACCATGAAACATAGAAATGAGATGCGATATCGCGTTTTAAGAAGCATTAGAACTTTATTGCTACGATACCTAGACATCTGCAGACGCTATTTCCTAGCAAGGAAGTGTCGCATTTACATTCATTTGATGTGTAGACGAGGAATACATGACACTTCGCAAATCATATTATATCTTACCATGAAGCAGAAATGAGATGCAATATCGCGTTTTAAGAAGCTTAAGAACTCTATGGCTACGATACCTAGACATCTGCAGACGCTATTTCCTAGCAAGGAAGTGTCGCATTTACATTCATTTGATGTGTAGACGAGTAATACATGACACTACGCAAATCATATTATATCTTATCATGAAACATAGATATGAGATGCAATATCTCGTTTTAAGAATCATTTGAACTCTATTGCTTCGATACGTAGACATCTGCAAACGCTATTTCCTTGCAAGGAAGTATCGCATTTACATTCATTTGAAGTGTAGACGAGGAATACATAACACTTCGCAAATCATATTATACCTTACCATGAAACATAGAAATGAGATGCGATATCGCGTTCTAAGAATCATAAGAACTCTATTGCTACGATACGTAGACATCTGCAAACGCTACTTCCTTGCAGGGAAGTGTCGCATTTACATTCATTTGAAGTGTAGACGAGGAATACATAACACTTCGCAAATCATATTATACCTTACCATGAAACATAGAAATGAGATGCGATATCGCGTTTTAAGAATCATAAGAACTCTATTGCTACGATACGTAGACATCTGCAAACGCTATTTCCTTGCAGGGAAGTGTCGCATTTACATTCATTTGAAGTGTAGACGAGGAATGCATAACACTTCGCAAATCATATTATATCTTACCATGAAACATAGAAATGAGATGCGATATCGCGTTTCAAGAAGCATTAGAACTCTATTGCTACGATACCTAGACATCTGCAGACGCTATTTCCTAGCAAGGAAGTGTCGCATTTACATTCATTTGAAGTGTAGACGAGGAATGCATGACACTTCGCAAATCATATTATATCTTACCATGAAACATAGAAATGAGATGCGATATCGCGTTTTAAGAATCATAAGAACTCTATTGCTACGATACGTAGACATCTGCAAACGCTATTTCCTTGCAGGGAAGTGTCGCATTTACATTCATTTGAAGTGCAGACGAGGAATACATAACACTTCGCAAATCATACTATATCTTACCATGAAACATAGAAATGAGATGCGATATCGCGTTTCAAGAAGCACTAGAAAGCTATTGCTACGGTACGTAGACATCTGCAAACGCTATTTCCTAGCGAGGAAGTATCGCATTAACAATCATTTGAAGTGTAGACGAGGAATACATAACACTTCGCAAATCATGTTATATCTTACCATGAAACATAGAAATGAGATGCGATATCGCGTTTTAAGAATCATAAGAACTCTATTGCTACGATACGTAGACATCTGCAAACGCTATTTCCGTGCAAGGAAGTGTCGCATTTACATTCATTTGAATCGTAGACGAGGAATGCATAACACTTCGCAAATCATGTTATATCTTACCATGAAACATAGAAATGAGATGCGATATCGCGTTTTAAGAAGCATTAGAACTTTATTGCTACGATACCTAGACATCTGCAGACGCTATTTCCTAGCAAGGAAGTGTCGCATTTACATTCATTTGATGTGTAGACGAGGAATACATGACACTTCGCAAATCATATTATATCTTACCATGAAGCAGAAATGAGATGCAATATCGCGTTTTAAGAAGCTTAAGAACTCTATGGCTACGATACCTAGACATCTGCAGACGCTATTTCCTAGCAAGGAAGTGTCGCATTTACATTCATTTGATGTGTAGACGAGTAATACATGACACTACGCAAATCATATTATATCTTATCATGAAACATAGATATGAGATGCAATATCTCGTTTTAAGAATCATTTGAACTCTATTGCTTCGATACGTAGACATCTGCAAACGCTATTTCCTTGCAAGGAAGTATCGCATTTACATTCATTTGAAGTGTAGACGAGGAATACATAACACTTCGCAAATCATATTATACCTTACCATGAAACATAGAAATGAGATGCGATATCGCGTTCTAAGAATCATAAGAACTCTATTGCTACGATACGTAGACATCTGCAAACGCTACTTCCTTGCAGGGAAGTGTCGCATTTACATTCATTTGAAGTGTAGACGAGGAATACATAACACTTCGCAAATCATATTATACCTTACCATGAAACATAGAAATGAGATGCGATATCGCGTTTTAAGAATCATAAGAACTCTATTGCTACGATACGTAGACATCTGCAAACGCTATTTCCTTGCAGGGAAGTGTCGCATTTACATTCATTTGAAGTGTAGACGAGGAATGCATAACACTTCGCAAATCATATTATATCTTACCATGAAACATAGAAATGAGATGCGATATCGCGTTTCAAGAAGCATTAGAACTCTATTGCTACGATACCTAGACATCTGCAGACGCTATTTCCTAGCAAGGAAGTGTCGCATTTACATTCATTTGAAGTGTAGACGAGGAATGCATGACACTTCGCAAATCATATTATATCTTACCATGAAACATAGAAATGAGATGCGATATCGCGTTTTAAGAATCATAAGAACTCTATTGCTACGATACGTAGACATCTGCAAACGCTACTTCCTTGCAGGGAAGTGTCGCATTTACATTCATTTGAAGTGTAGACGAGGAATACATAACACTTCGCAAATCATATTATATCTTACCATGAAACATAGAAATGAGATGCGATATCGCGTTTCAAGAAGCATTAGAAAGCTATTGCTACGGTACGTAGACATCTGCAAACGCTATTTCCTAGCGAGGAAGTATCGCATTAACAATCATTTGAAGTGTAGACGAGGAACACATAACACTTCGCAAATCATATTATACCTTACCATGAAACATAGAAATGAGATGCGATATCGCGTTTTAAGAATCATAAGTTCTCTATTGCTACGATACGTAGACATCTGCAAACGCTATTTCCTTGCAAGGAAGTGTCGCATTTACATTCATTTGAAGTGTAGACGAGGAATACATAACTCTTCGCAAATCATATTATATCTTACCATGAAACATAGAAATGAGATGCGATATCGCGTTTTAAGAATCATAGGAACTACATTACTACGATACGTTGATATCTGCAAACGCAATTTCCTTGCAAAGAAGTGTCGCATTTACATTCATTTGAAGTGTAGACGAGGAATACATAACTCTTCGCAAATCATATTATATCTTACCATGAAACATAGAAATGGGATGCGATATCGCGTTTTAAGAACCATAAGAACTCTATTGCTACGATACGTAGACATCTGCAAACGCTATTTCCGTGCAAGGAAGTGTCGCATTTACATTCATTTGAATCGTAGACGAGGAATGCATAACACTTCGCAAATCATATTATATCTTACCATGAAACATAGAAATGAGATGCGATATCGCGTTTTAAGAAGCATTAGAACTTTATTGCTACGATACCTAGACATCTGCAGACGCTATTTCCTAGCAAGGAAGTGTCGCATTTACATTCATTTGATGTGTAGACGAGGAATACATGACACTTCGCAAATCATATTATATCTTACCATGAAGCAGAAATGAGATGCAATATCGCGTTTTAAGAAGCTTAAGAACTCTATGGCTACGATACCTAGACATCTGCAGACGCTATTTCCTAGCAAGGAAGTGTCGCATTTACATTCATTTGATGTGTAGACGAGTAATACATGACACTACGCAAATCATATTATATCTTATCATGAAACATAGATATGAGATGCAATATCTCGTTTTAAGAATCATTTGAACTCTATTGCTTCGATACGTAGACATCTGCAAACGCTATTTCCTTGCAAGGAAGTATCGCATTTACATTCATTTGAAGTGTAGACGAGGAATACATAACACTTCGCAAATCATATTATACCTTACCATGAAACATAGAAATGAGATGCGATATCGCGTTCTAAGAATCATAAGAACTCTATTGCTACGATACGTAGACATCTGCAAACGCTACTTCCTTGCAGGGAAGTGTCGCATTTACATTCATTTGAAGTGTAGACGAGGAATACATAACACTTCGCAAATCATATTATACCTTACCATGAAACATAGAAATGAGATGCGATATCGCGTTTTAAGAATCATAAGAACTCTATTGCTACGATACGTAGACATCTGCAAACGCTATTTCCTTGCAGGGAAGTGTCGCATTTACATTCATTTGAAGTGTAGACGAGGAATGCATAACACTTCGCAAATCATATTATATCTTACCATGAAACATAGAAATGAGATGCGATATCGCGTTTCAAGAAGCATTAGAACTCTATTGCTACGATACCTAGACATCTGCAGACGCTATTTCCTAGCAAGGAAGTGTCGCATTTACATTCATTTGAAGTGTAGACGAGGAATGCATGACACTTCGCAAATCATATTATATCTTACCATGAAACATAGAAATGAGATGCGATATCGCGTTTTAAGAATCATAAGAACTCTATTGCTACGATACGTAGACATCTGCAAACGCTACTTCCTTGCAGGGAAGTGTCGCATTTACATTCATTTGAAGTGTAGACGAGGAATACATAACACTTCGCAAATCATATTATATCTTACCATGAAACATAGAAATGAGATGCGATATCGCGTTTCAAGAAGCATTAGAAAGCTATTGCTACGGTACGTAGACATCTGCAAACGCTATTTCCTAGCGAGGAAGTATCGCATTAACAATCATTTGAAGTGTAGACGAGGAACACATAACACTTCGCAAATCATATTATACCTTACCATGAAACATAGAAATGAGATGCGATATCGCGTTTTAAGAATCATAAGTTCTCTATTGCTACGATACGTAGACATCTGCAAACGCTATTTCCTTGCAAGGAAGTGTCGCATTTACATTCATTTGAAGTGTAGACGAGGAATACATAACTCTTCGCAAATCATATTATATCTTACCATGAAACATAGAAATGAGATGCGATATCGCGTTTTAAGAATCATAGGAACTACATTACTACGATACGTTGATATCTGCAAACGCAATTTCCTTGCAAAGAAGTGTCGCATTTACATTCATTTGAAGTGTAGACGAGGAATACATAACTCTTCGCAAATCATATTATATCTTACCATGAAACATAGAAATGGGATGCGATATCGCGTTTTAAGAAGCACTAGAACTCTATTGCTACGATAGCTAGACATCTGCAAACGCTATTTCCTTGCAAGGAAGTGTCGCATTTACATTCATTTGAATCGTAGGCGAGGAATGCATAACACTTCGCAAATCATATTATATCTTACCATGAAACATAGAAATGAGATGCGATATCACGTTTTAAGAAGCATTAGAACTCTATTGCTACGATACGTAGACATCTGCAAACGCTATTTCCGTGCAAGGAAGTGTCGCATTTACATTCATTTGAATCGTAGACGAGGAATGCATAACACTTCGCAAATCATATTATATCTTACCATGAAACATAGAAATGAGATGCGATATCGCGTTTTAAGAAGCATTAGAACTTTATTGCTACGATACCTAGACATCTGCAGACGCTATTTCCTAGCAAGGAAGTGTCGCATTTACATTCATTTGATGTGTAGACGAGGAATACATGACACTTCGCAAATCATATTATATCTTACCATGAAGCAGAAATGAGATGCAATATCGCGTTTTAAGAAGCTTAAGAACTCTATGGCTACGATACCTAGACATCTGCAGACGCTATTTCCTAGCAAGGAAGTGTCGCATTTACATTCATTTGATGTGTAGACGAGTAATACATGACACTACGCAAATCATATTATATCTTATCATGAAACATAGATATGAGATGCAATATCTCGTTTTAAGAATCATTTGAACTCTATTGCTTCGATACGTAGACATCTGCAAACGCTATTTCCTTGCAAGGAAGTGTCGCATTTACATTCATTTGAAGTGTAGACGAGGAATACATAACACTTCGCAAATCATATTATACCTTACCATGAAACATAGAAATGAGATGCGATATCGCGTTCTAAGAATCATAAGAACTCTATTGCTACGATACGTAGACATCTGCAAACGCTACTTCCTTGCAGGGAAGTGTTGCATTTACATTCATTTGAAGTGTAGACGAGGAATACATAACACTTCGCAAATCATATTATACCTTACCATGAAACATAGAAATGAGATGCGATATCGCGTTTTAAGAATCATAAGAACTCTATTGCTACGATACGTAGACATCTGCAAACGCTATTTCCTTGCAGGGAAGTGTCGCATTTACATTCATTTGAAGTGTAGACGAGGAATGCATAACACTTCGCAAATCATATTATATCTTACCATGAAACATAGAAATGAGATGCGATATCGCGTTTCAAGAAGCATTAGAACTCTATTGCTACGATACCTAGACATCTGCAGACGCTATTTCCTAGCAAGGAAGTGTCGCATTTACATTCATTTGAAGTGTAGACGAGGAATGCATGACACTTCGCAAATCATATTATATCTTACCATGAAACATAGAAATGAGATGCGATATCGCGTTTTAAGAATCATAAGAACTCTATTGCTACGATACGTAGACATCTGCAAACGCTACTTCCTTGCAGGGAAGTGTCGCATTTACATTCATTTGAAGTGTAGACGAGGAATACATAACACTTCGCAAATCATATTATATCTTACCATAAAACATAGAAATGAGATGCGATATCGCGTTTTAAGAAGCACTAGAACTCTATTGCTACGATAGGTAGACATCTGCAAACGCTATTTCCTTGCAAGGAAGTGTCACATTTACATTCATTTGAAGTGTAGACGAGGAATACATAACACTTCGCAAATCATATTATACCTTACCATGAAACATAGAAATGAGATGCGATATCGCGTTTTAAGAATCATAAGTTCTCTATTGCTACGATACGTAGACATCTGCAAACGCTATTTCCTTGCAGGGAAGTGTCGCATTTACATTCATTTGAAGTGCAGACGAGGAATACATAACACTTCGCAAATCATACTATATCTTACCATGAAACATAGAAATGAGATGCGATATCGCGTTTCAAGAAGCATTAGAAAGCTATTGCTACGGTACGTAGACATCTGCAAACGCTATTTCCTAGCGAGGAAGTATCGCATTAACAATCATTTGAAGTGTAGACGAGGAACACATAACACTTCGCAAATCATATTATACCTTACCATGAAACATAGAAATGAGATGCGATATCGCGTTTTAAGAATCATAAGTTCTCTATTGCTACGATACGTAGACATCTGCAAACGCTATTTCCTTGCAAGGAAGTGTCGCATTTACATTCATTTGAAGTGTAGACGAGGAATACATAACTCTTCGCAAATCATATTATACCTTACCATGAAACATAGAAATGAGATGCGATATCGCGTTCTAAGAATCATAAGAACTCTATTGCTACGATACGTAGACATCTGCAAACGCTACTTCCTTGCAGGGAAGTGTTGCATTTACATTCATTTGAAGTGTAGACGAGGAATACATAACACTTCGCAAATCATATTATACCTTACCATGAAACATAGAAATGAGATGCGATATCGCGTTTTAAGAATCATAAGAACTCTATTGCTACGATACGTAGACATCTGCAAACGCTATTTCCTTGCAGGGAAGTGTCGCATTTACATTCATTTGAAGTGTAGACGAGGAATGCATAACACTTCGCAAATCATATTATATCTTACCATGAAACATAGAAATGAGATGCGATATCGCGTTTCAAGAAGCATTAGAACTCTATTGCTACGATACCTAGACATCTGCAGACGCTATTTCCTAGCAAGGAAGTGTCGCATTTACATTCATTTGAAGTGTAGACGAGGAATGCATGACACTTCGCAAATCATATTATATCTTACCATGAAACATAGAAATGAGATGCGATATCGCGTTTTAAGAATCATAAGAACTCTATTGCTACGATACGTAGACATCTGCAAACGCTACTTCCTTGCAGGGAAGTGTCGCATTTACATTCATTTGAAGTGTAGACGAGGAATACATAACACTTCGCAAATCATATTATATCTTACCATAAAACATAGAAATGAGATGCGATATCGCGTTTTAAGAAGCACTAGAACTCTATTGCTACGATAGGTAGACATCTGCAAACGCTATTTCCTTGCAAGGAAGTGTCACATTTACATTCATTTGAAGTGTAGACGAGGAATACATAACACTTCGCAAATCATATTATACCTTACCATGAAACATAGAAATGAGATGCGATATCGCGTTTTAAGAATCATAAGTTCTCTATTGCTACGATACGTAGACATCTGCAAACGCTATTTCCTTGCAGGGAAGTGTCGCATTTACATTCATTTGAAGTGCAGACGAGGAATACATAACACTTCGCAAATCATACTATATCTTACCATGAAACATAGAAATGAGATGCGATATCGCGTTTCAAGAAGCATTAGAAAGCTATTGCTACGGTACGTAGACATCTGCAAACGCTATTTCCTAGCGAGGAAGTATCGCATTAACAATCATTTGAAGTGTAGACGAGGAACACATAACACTTCGCAAATCATATTATACCTTACCATGAAACATAGAAATGAGATGCGATATCGCGTTTTAAGAATCATAAGTTCTCTATTGCTACGATACGTAGACATCTGCAAACGCTATTTCCTTGCAAGGAAGTGTCGCATTTACATTCATTTGAAGTGTAGACGAGGAATACATAACTCTTCGCAAATCATATTATATCTTACCATGAAACATAGAAATGAGATGCGATATCGCGTTTTAAGAATCATAGGAACTATATTACTACGATACGTTGATATCTGCAAACGCAATTTCCTTGCAAAGAAGTGTCGCATTTACATTCATTTGAAGTGTAGACGAGAAATACATAACACTTCGCAAATCATATTATATCTTACCATGAAACATAGAAATGAGATGCGATATCGCGTTTTAAGAAGCACTAGAACTCTATTGCTACGATAGCTAGACATCTGCAAACGCTATTTCCTTGCAAGGAAGTGTCGCATTTACATTCATTTGAATCGTAGACGAGGAATGCATAACACTTCGCAAATCATATTATATCTTACCATGAAACATAGAAATGAGATGCGATATCATGTTTTAAGAAGCATTAGAACTCTATTGCTACGATACCTAGACATCTGCAGACGCTATTTCCTAGCAAGGAAGTGTCGCATTTACATTCATTTGATGTGTAGACGAGGAATACATGACACTGCGCAAATCATATTATATCTTACCATGAAACAGAAATGAGATGCAATATCTCGTTTTAAGAATCATTTGAACTCTATTGCTTCGATACGTAGACATCTGCAAACGCTATTTCCTTGCAAGGAAGTGTCGCATTTACATTCATTTGAAGTGTAGACGAGGAATACATAACACTTCGCAAATCATATTATACCTTACCATGAAACATAGAAATGAGATGCGATATCGCGTTTTAAGAATCATAAGAACTCTATTGCTACGATACGTAGACATCTGCAAACGCTATTTCCTTGCAAGGAAGTGTCACATTGACATTCATTTGAAGTGTAGACGAGGAATACATAACACTTCGCAAATCATATTATACCTTACCATGAAATATAGAAATGAGATGCGATATCGCGTTTTAAGGGTCATAAGAACTCTAATGCTACGATACGTAGACATCTGCAGACGCTATTTCCTAGCAAGGAAGTGTCGCATTTACATTCATTTGATGTGTAGACGAGTAATACATGACACTTCGCAAATCATATTATATCTTACCATGAAACATAGAAATGAGATGCGATATCGCGTTTTACGAAGCACTAGAACTCTGTTGCTACGATAGCTAGACATCTGCAAACGCTATTTCCTTACAAGGAAGTGTCACTCTTACATTCATTTGAAGTGTAGACGAGGAATACATAACAATTCGCAAATCATATTATACCTTACCATGAAACATAGAAATGAGATGCGATATCGCGTTTTAAGAATCATAAGAACTCTATTGCTACGATACGTAGACATCTGCAAACGCTACTTCCTTGCAGGGAAGTGTCGCATTTACATTGATTTGAAGTGTAGACGAGGAATACATAACACTTCGCAAATCATATTATATCTTACCATGAAACATAGAAATGAGATGCGATATTGCGTTTTAAGAAGCACTAGAACTCTATTGCTACGATAGGTAGACATCTGCAAACGCTATTTCCTTGCAAGGAAGTGTCACATTTACATTCATTTGAAGTGTAGACGAGGAATACATAACACTTCGCAAATCATATTATACCTTACCATGAAACATAGAAATGAGATGCGATATCGCGTTTTAAGAATCATAAGAACTCTATTGCTACGATACGTAGACATCTGCAAACGCTATTTCCTTGCAGGGAAGTGTCGCATTTACATTCATTTGAAGTGCAGACGAGGAATACATAACACTTCGCAAATCATACTATATCTTACCATGAAACATAGAAATGAGATGCGATATCGCGTTTCAAGAAGCACTAGAAAGCTATTGCTACGGTACGTAGACATCTGCAAACGCTATTTCCTAGCGAGGAAGTATCGCATTAACAATCATTTGAAGTGTAGACGAGGAATACATAACACTTCGCAAATCATGTTATATCTTACCATGAAACATAGAAATGAGATGCGATATCGCGTTTTAAGAATCATAAGAACTCTATTGCTACGATACGTAGACATCTGCAAACGCTATTTCCGTGCAAGGAAGTGTCGCATTTACATTCATTTGAATCGTAGACGAGGAATGCATAACACTTCGCAAATCATATTATATCTTACCATGAAACATAGAAATGAGATGCGATATCGCGTTTCAAGAAGCATTAGAACTTTATTGCTACGATACCTAGACATCTGCAGACGCTATTTCCTAGCAAGGAAGTGTCGCATTTACATTCATTTGATGTGTAGACGAGGAATACATAACACTTCGCAAATAATATTATATCTTACCATGAAACATAGAAATGAGGTGCGATATCGCGTTTTAAGAAGCATTAGAACACTATTGCTACGATACGCAGACATCTGCAAACGCTATTTCCTTGCAAGGAAGTGTCGCATTTACATTCAATTGAAGTGTAGACGAGGAATACATGACACTTCGCAAATCATATTATATCTTATCATGAAACATAGAAATGAGATGCGATATCGCGTTTTAAGAAGAATTAGAACACTATTGCTACGATAGGTAGACATTTGCAAACGCTATTTCCTTGCAAGGAAGTGTCGCATTTACATTCATTTGAAGTGTAGACGAGGAATACATAACACTTCGCAAATCATATTATATCTTACCATGAAACATAGAAATGAGATGCGATATCGCGTTTTAAGAAGCATTAGAACTCTATTGCTACGATACGTAGACATCTGCAAACGCTATTTCCTTGCAAGGAAGTGTCGCATTTACATTCATTTGAAGTGTAGACGAGGAATACATGACACTTCGCAAATCATATTATATCTTATCATGAAACATTGAAATGAGATGCGATATCGCGTTTTAAGAAGCATTAGAACACTATTGCTACGATAGGTAGACATTTGCAAACGCTATTTCCTTGCAAGGAAGTGTCGCATTTACATTCATTTGAAGTGTAGACGAGGAATACATAACACTTCGCAAATCATATTATATCTTACCATGAAACATAGAAATGGGATGCGATATCGCGTTTTAAGAAGCATTAGAACTCTATTGCTACGATACCTAGACATCTGCAGACGCTATTTCCTAGCAAGGAAGTGTCGCATTTACATTCATTTGAAGTGTAGACGAGGAATACATAACACTTCGCAAGTCATATTATATCTTACCATGAAACATAGAAATGAGATGCGATATCGCGTTTTAAGAAGCATTAGAACTCTATTGCTACGATACGTAGACATCTGCAAACGCTATTTCCTTGCAAGGAAGTGTCGCATTTACATTCATTTGATGTGTAGACGAGGAATACATAACACTTCGCAAATCATATTATATCTTACCATGAAACATAGAAATGAGATGCGATATCGCGTTATAAGAAGCATTAGAACTCTATTGCTACGATACGTAGACATCTGCAAACGCTATTTCCTTGCAAGGAAGTGTGGCATTTACATTCATTTGAAGTGTAGACGAGGAATACATGACACTTCGCAAATCATATTATATCTTATCATGAAACATAGAAATGAGATGCGATATCGCGTTTTAAGAAGCATTAGAACACTATTGCTACGATAGGTAGACATTTGCAAACGCTATTTCCTTGCAAGGAAGTGTCGCATTTACATTCAGTTGATGTGTAGACGAGGAATACATGACACTTCGCAAATCATATTATATCTTATCAAGAAACATAGATATGAGATGCAATATCTCGTTTTAAGAATCATTTGAACTCTATTGCTTCGATACGTAGACATCTGCAAACGCTATTTCCTTGCAAGGAAGTGTCGCATTTACATTCATTTGAAGTGTGGACGAGGAATACATAACACTTCGCAAATCATATTATATCTCACCATGAAACATAGAAATGAGATGCGATATCGCGTTTCAAGAAGCATTAGAACTCTATTGCTACAATACCTAGACATCTGCAGACGCTATTTCCTAGCAAGGAAGTGTCGCATTTACATTCATTTGATGTGTAGACGAGTAATACATGACACTACGCAAGTCATATTATATCTTATCATGAAACATAGATATGAGATGCAATATCTCGTTTTAAGAATCATTTGAACTCTATTGCTTCGATACGTAGACATCTGCAAACGCTATTTCCTTGCAAGGAAGTGTCGCATTTACATTCATTTGAAGTGTAGACGAGGAATACATAACACTTCGCAAATCATATTATACCTTACCATGAAACATAGAAATGGGATGCGATATCGCGTTCTAAGAGTCATAAGAACTCTATTGCTACGATACGTAGACATCTGCAAACGCTACTTCCTTGCAGGGAAGTGTCGCATTTACATTCATTTGAAGTGTAGACGAGGAATGCATAACACTTCACAAATCAAATTATATCTTACCATGAAACATAGAAATGAGATGCGATATCGCGTTTCAAGAAGCATTAGAACTCTATTGCTACGATACCTAGACATCTGCAGACGCTATTTCCTAGCAAGGAAGTGTCGCATTTACATTCATTTGAAGTGTAGACGAGGAATGCATGACACTTCGCAAATCATATTATATCTTACCATGAAACATAGAAATGAGATGCGATATCGCGTTTTAAGAATCATAAGAACTCTATTGCTACGATACGTAGACATCTGCAAACGCTACTTCCTTGCAGGGAAGTGTCGCATTTACATTCATTTGAAGTGTAGACGAGGAATACATAACACTTCGCAAATCATATTATATCTTACCATAAAACATAGAAATGAGATGCGATATCGCGTTTTAAGAAGCACTAGAACTCTATTGCTACGATAGGTAGACATCTGCAAACGCTATTTCCTTGCAAGGAAGTGTCACATTTACATTCATTTGAAGTGTAGACGAGGAATACATAACACTTCGCAAATCATATTATACCTTACCATGAAACATAGAAATGAGATGCGATATCGCGTTTTAAGAATCATAAGTTCTCTATTGCTACGATACGTAGACATCTGCAAACGCTATTTCCTTGCAGGGAAGTGTCGCATTTACATTCATTTGAAGTGCAGACGAGGAATACATAACACTTCGCAAATCATACTATATCTTACCATGAAACATAGAAATGAGATGCGATATCGCGTTTCAAGAAGCACTAGAAAGCTATTGCTACGGTACGTAGACATCTGCAAACGCTATTTCCTAGCGAGGAAGTATCGCATTAACAATCATTTGAAGTGTAGACGAGGAACACATAACACTTCGCAAATCATGTTATATCTTACCATGAAACATAGAAATGAGATGCGATATCGCGTTTTAAGAATCATAAGAACTCTATTGCTACGATACGTAGACATCTGCAAACGCTATTTCCGTGCAAGGAAGTGTCGCATTTACATTCATTTGAATCGTAGACGAGGAATGCATAACACTTCGCAAATCATATTATATCTTACCATGAAACATAGAAATGAGATGCGATATCGCGTTTTAAGAAGCATTAGAACTTTATTGCTACGATACCTAGACATCTGCAGACGCTATTTCCTAGCAAGGATGTGTCGCATTTACATTCATTTGATGTGTAGACGAGGAATACATGACACTTCGCAAATCATATTATATCTTACCATGAAGCAGAAATGAGATGCAATATCGCGTTTTAAGAAGCTTAAGAACTCTATTGCTACGATACCTAGACATCTGAAGACGCTATTTCCTTGCAAGGAAGTGTCGCATTTACATTCATTTGAAGTGTAGACGAGGAATACATGACAATTCGCAAATCATATTATATCTTATCAAGAAACATAGATATGAGATGCAATATCTCGTTTTAAGAATCATTTGAACTCTATTGCTTCGATACGTAGACATCTGCAAACGCTATTTCCTTGCAAGGAAGTGTCGCATTTACATTCATTTGAAGTGTGGACGAGGAATACATAACACTTCGCAAATCATATTATATCTCACCATGAAACATAGAAATGAGATGCGATATCGCGTTTCAAGAAGCATTAGAACTCTATTGCTACGATACCTAGACATCTGCGGACGCTATTTCCTAGCAAGGAAGTGTCGCATTTACATTCATTTGAAGTGTAGACGAGGAAAACATAACACTTCGCAAATCATATTATACCTTACCATGAAACATAGAATTAGATGCGATATCGCGTTTTAAGAATCATAAGAACTCTAATGCTACGATACGTAGATATCTGCAGACGCTATTTCCTAGCAAGGAAGTGTCGCATTTACATTCATTTGATGTGTAGACGAGTAATACATGACACTACGCAAATCATATTATATCTTATCATGAAACATAGATATGAGATGCAATATCTCGTTCTTAGAAGCATTTGAGCTCTATTGCTTCGATACGTAGACATCTGCAAACGCTATTTCCTTGCGAGAAAGTGTCGCACTTACATTCATTTGAAGTGTAGACGAGGAATACATAACAGTTCGCAAATCATATTATATCTTACCATGAAACATAGAAATGAGATGCAACATCGCGTTCTAAGAAGCATTAGAACACTACTGCTACGATAGGTAGACATTTGCAAACGCTATTTCCTTGCAAGGAAGTGTCGCATTTACATTCATTTGAAGTGTGGACGAGGAATACATGACACTTCGCAAATCATATTATATCTTACCATGAAACATAGAAATGAGATGCGATATCGCGTTTTAAGAAGCACTAGAACTCTATTGCTACGATAGCTAGACATCTGCAAACGCTATTTCCTTGCAAGGAAGTGTCGCATTTACATTCATTTGAATCGTAGACGAGGAATGCATAACACTTCGCAAATCATATTATATCTTACCATGAAACATAGAAATGAGATGCGATATCACGTTTTAAGAAGCATTAGAACTCTATTGCTACGATACGTAGACATCTGCAAACGCTATTTCCTTGCAGGGAAGTGTCGCATTTACATTCATTTGAAGTGCAGACGAGGAATACATAACACTTCGCAAATCATACTATATCTTACCATGAAACATAGAAATGAGATGCGATATCGCGTTTCAAGAAGCACTAGAAAGCTATTGCTACGGTATGTAGACATCTGCAAACGCTATTTCCTAGCGAGGAAGTATCGCATTAACAATCATTTGAAGTGTAGACGAGGAATACATAACACTTCGCAAATCATGTTATATCTTACCATGAAACATAGAAATGAGATGCGATATCGCGTTTTAAGAATCATAAGATCTCTATTGCTACGATACGTAGACATCTGCAAACGCTATTTCCGTGCAAGGAAGTGTCGCATTTACATTCATTTGAATCGTAGACGAGGAATGCATAACACTTCGCAAATCATATTATATCTTACCATGAAACATAGAAATGAGATGCGATATCGCGTTTTAAGAAGCATTAGAACTTTATTGCTACGATACCTAGACATCTGCAGACGCTATTTCCTAGCAAGGAAGTGTCGCATTTACATTCATTTGATGTGTAGACGAGGAATACATGACACTTCGCAAATCATATTATATCTTACCATGAAGCAGAAATGAGATGCAATATCGCGTTTTAAGAAGCTTAAGAACTCTATGGCTACGATACCTAGACATCTGCAGACGCTATTTCCTAGCAAGGAAGTGTCGCATTTACATTCATTTGATGTGTAGACGAGTAATACATGACACTACGCAAATCATATTATATCTTATCATGAAACATAGATATGAGATGCAATATCTCGTTTTAAGAATCATTTGAACTCTATTGCTTCGATACGTAGACATCTGCAAACGCTATTTCCTTGCAAGGAAGTGTCGCATTTACATTCATTTGAAGTGTAGACGAGGAATACATAACACTTCGCAAATCATATTATACCTTACCATGAAACATAGAAATGAGATGCGATATCGCGTTCTAAGAATCATAAGAACTCTATTGCTACGATACGTAGACATCTGCAAACGCTACTTCCTTGCAGGGAAGTGTCGCATTTACATTCATTTGAAGTGTAGACGAGGAATACATAACACTTCGCAAATCATATTATACCTTACCATGAAACATAGAAATGAGATGCGATATCGCGTTTTAAGAATCATAAGAACTCTATTGCTACGATACGTAGACATCTGCAAACGCTATTTCCTTGCAGGGAAGTGTCGCATTTACATTCATTTGAAGTGTAGACGAGGAATGCATAACACTTCGCAAATCATATTATATCTTACCATGAAACATAGAAATGAGATGCGATATCGCGTTTCAAGAAGCATTAGAACTCTATTGCTACGATACCTAGACATCTGCAGACGCTATTTCCTAGCAAGGAAGTGTCGCATTTACATTCATTTGAAGTGTAGACGAGGAATGCATGACACTTCGCAAATCATATTATATCTTACCATGAAACATAGAAATGAGATGCGATATCGCGTTTTAAGAATCATAAGAACTCTATTGCTACGATACGTAGACATCTGCAAACGCTACTTCCTTGCAGGGAAGTGTCGCATTTACATTCATTTGAAGTGTAGACGAGGAATACATAACACTTCGCAAATCATATTATATCTTACCATAAAACATAGAAATGAGATGCGATATCGCGTTTTAAGAAGCACTAGAACTCTATTGCTACGATAGGTAGACATCTGCAAACGCTATTTCCTTGCAAGGAAGTGTCACATTTACATTCATTTGAAGTGTAGACGAGGAATACATAACACTTCGCAAATCATATTATACCTTACCATGAAACATAGAAATGAGATGCGATATCGCGTTTTAAGAATCATAAGTTCTCTATTGCTACGATACGTAGACATCTGCAAACGCTATTTCCTTGCAGGGAAGTGTCGCATTTACATTCATTTGAAGTGCAGACGAGGAATACATAACACTTCGCAAATCATACTATATCTTACCATGAAACATAGAAATGAGATGCGATATCGCGTTTCAAGAAGCATTAGAAAGCTATTGCTACGGTACGTAGACATCTGCAAACGCTATTTCCTAGCGAGGAAGTATCGCATTAACAATCATTTGAAGTGTAGACGAGGAACACATAACACTTCGCAAATCATATTATACCTTACCATGAAACATAGAAATGAGATGCGATATCGCGTTTTAAGAATCATAAGTTCTCTATTGCTACGATACGTAGACATCTGCAAACGCTATTTCCTTGCAAGGAAGTGTCGCATTTACATTCATTTGAAGTGTAGACGAGGAATACATAACTCTTCGCAAATCATATTATATCTTACCATGAAACATAGAAATGAGATGCGATATCGCGTTTTAAGAATCATAGGAACTATATTACTACGATACGTTGATATCTGCAAACGCAATTTCCTTGCAAAGAAGTGTCGCATTTACATTCATTTGAAGTGTAGACGAGAAATACATAACACTTCGCAAATCATATTATATCTTACCATGAAACATAGAAATGAGATGCGATATCGCGTTTTAAGAAGCACTAGAACTCTATTGCTACGATAGCTAGACATCTGCAAACGCTATTTCCTTGCAAGGAAGTGTCGCATTTACATTCATTTGAATCGTAGACGAGGAATGCATAACACTTCGCAAATCATATTATATCTTACCATGAAACATAGAAATGAGATGCGATATCATGTTTTAAGAAGCATTAGAACTCTATTGCTACGATACCTAGACATCTGCAGACGCTATTTCCTAGCAAGGAAGTGTCGCATTTACATTCATTTGATGTGTAGACGAGGAATACATGACACTGCGCAAATCATATTATATCTTACCATGAAACAGAAATGAGATGCAATATCTCGTTTTAAGAATCATTTGAACTCTATTGCTTCGATACGTAGACATCTGCAAACGCTATTTCCTTGCAAGGAAGTGTCGCATTTACATTCATTTGAAGTGTAGACGAGGAATACATAACACTTCGCAAATCATATTATACCTTACCATGAAACATAGAAATGAGATGCGATATCGCGTTTTAAGAATGATAAGAACTCTATTGCTACGATACGTAGACATCTGCAAACGCTACTTCCTTGCAGGGAAGTGTCGCATTTACATTCATTTGAAGTGTAGACGAGGAATACATAACACTTCGCAAATCATATTATATCTTACCATGAAACATAGAAATGAGATGCGATATCGCGTTTTAAGAAGCACTAGAACTCTATTGCTACGATAGCTAGACATCTGCAAACGCTATTTCCTTGCAAGGAAGTGTCACATTGACATTCATTTGAAGTGTAGACGAGGAATACATAACACTTCGCAAATCATATTATACCTTACCATGAAATATAGAAATGAGATGCGATATCGCGTTTTAAGGGTCATAAGAACTCTAATGCTACGATACGTAGACATCTGCAGACGCTATTTCCTAGCAAGGAAGTGTCGCATTTACATTCATTTGATGTGTAGACGAGTAATACATGACACTTCGCAAATCATATTATATCTTACCATGAAACATAGAAATGAGATGCGATATCGCGTTTTACGAAGCACTAGAACTCTGTTGCTACGATAGCTAGACATCTGCAAACGCTATTTCCTTACAAGGAAGTGTCACTCTTACATTCATTTGAAGTGTAGACGAGGAATACATAACAATTCGCAAATCATATTATACCTTACCATGAAACATAGAAATGAGATGCGATATCGCGTTTTAAGAATCATAAGAACTCTATTGCTACGATACGTATACATCTGCAAACGCTACTTCCTTGCAGGGAAGTGTCGCATTTACATTGATTTGAAGTGTAGACGAGGAATACATAACACTTCGCAAATCATATTATATCTTACCATGAAACATAGAAATGAGATGCGATATTGCGTTTTAAGAAGCACTAGAACTCTATTGCTACGATAGGTAGACATCTGCAAACGCTATTTCCTTGCAAGGAAGTGTCACATTTACATTCATTTGAAGTGTAGACGAGGAATACATAACACTTCGCAAATCATATTATACCTTACCATGAAACATAGAAATGAGATGCGATATCGCGTTTTAAGAATCATAAGAACTCTATTGCTACGATACGTAGACATCTGCAAACGCTATTTCCTTGCAGGGAAGTGTCGCATTTACATTCATTTGAAGTGCAGACGAGGAATACATAACACTTCGCAAATCATACTATATCTTACCATGAAACATAGAAATGAGATGCGATATCGCGTTTCAAGAAGCACTAGAAAGCTATTGCTACGGTACGTAGACATCTGCAAACGCTATTTCCTAGCGAGGAAGTATCGCATTAACAATCATTTGAAGTGTAGACGAGGAATACATAACACTTCGCAAATCATGTTATATCTTACCATGAAACATAGAAATGAGATGCGATATCGCGTTTTAAGAATCATAAGAACTCTATTGCTACGATACGTAGACATCTGCAAACGCTATTTCCGTGCAAGGAAGTGTCGCATTTACATTCATTTGAATCGTAGACGAGGAATGCATAACACTTCGCAAATCATATTATATCTTACCATGAAACATAGAAATGAGATGCGATATCGCGTTTCAAGAAGCATTAGAACACTATTGCTACGATACGCAGACATCTGCAAACGCTATTTCCTTGCAAGGAAGTGTCGCATTTACATTCAATTGAAGTGTAGACGAGGAATACATGACACTTCGCAAATCATATTATATCTTATCATGAAACATAGAAATGAGATGCGATATCGCGTTTTAAGAAGAATTAGAACACTATTGCTACGATAGGTAGACATTTGCAAACGCTATTTCCTTGCAAGGAAGTGTCGCATTTACATTCATTTGAAGTGTAGACGAGGAATACATAACACTTCGCAAATCATATTATATCTTACCATGAAACATAGAAATGAGATGCGATATCGCGTTTTAAGAAGCATTAGAACTCTATTGCTACGATACGTAGACATCTGCAAACGCTATTTCCTTGCAAGGAAGTGTCGCATTTACATTCATTTGAAGTGTAGACGAGGAATACATGACACTTCGCAAATCATATTATATCTTATCATGAAACATTGAAATGAGATGCGATATCGCGTTTTAAGAAGCATTAGAACACTATTGCTACGATAGGTAGACATTTGCAAACGCTATTTCCTTGCAAGGAAGTGTCGCATTTACATTCATTTGAAGTGTAGACGAGGAATACATAACACTTCGCAAATCATATTATATCTTACCATGAAACATAGAAATGGGATGCGATATCGCGTTTTAAGAAGCATTAGAACTCTATTGCTACGATACCTAGACATCTGCAGACGCTATTTCCTAGCAAGGAAGTGTCGCATTTACATTCATTTGAAGTGTAGACGAGGAATACATAACACTTCGCAAGTCATATTATATCTTACCATGAAACATAGAAATGAGATGCGATATCGCGTTTTAAGAAGCATTAGAACTCTATTGCTACGATACGTAGACATCTGCAAACGCTATTTCCTTGCAAGGAAGTGTCGCATTTACATTCATTTGATGTGTAGGCGAGGAATACATAACACTTCGCAAATCATATTATATCTTACCATGAAACATAGAAATGAGATGCGATATCGCGTTATAAGAAGCATTAGAACTCTATTGCTACGATACGTAGACATCTGCAAACGCTATTTCCTTGCAAGGAAGTGTGGCATTTACATTCATTTGAAGTGTAGACGAGGAATACATGACACTTCGCAAATCATATTATATCTTATCATGAAACATAGAAATGAGATGCGATATCGCGTTTTAAGAAGCATTAGAACACTATTGCTACGATAGGTAGACATTTGCAAACGCTATTTCCTTGCAAGGAAGTGTCGCATTTACATTCAGTTGATGTGTAGACGAGGAATACATGACACTTCGCAAATCATATTATATCTTATCAAGAAACATAGATATGAGATGCAATATCTCGTTTTAAGAATCATTTGAACTCTATTGCTTCGATACGTAGACATCTGCAAACGCTATTTCCTTGCAAGGAAGTGTCGCATTTACATTCATTTGAAGTGTGGACGAGGAATACATAACACTTCGCAAATCATATTATATCTCACCATGAAACATAGAAATGAGATGCGATATCGCGTTTCAAGAAGCATTAGAACTCTATTGCTACAATACCTAGACATCTGCAGACGCTATTTCCTAGCAAGGAAGTGTCGCATTTACATTCATTTGATGTGTAGACGAGTAATACATGACACTACGCAAATCATATTATATCTTATCATGAAACATAGATATGAGATGCAATATCTCGTTTTAAGAATCATTTGAACTCTATTGCTTCGATACGTAGACATCTGCAAACGCTATTTCCTTGCAAGGAAGTGTCGCATTTACATTCATTTGAAGTGTAGACGAGGAATACATAACACTTCGCAAATCATATTATACCTTACCATGAAACATAGAAATGGGATGCGATATCGCGTTCTAAGAGTCATAAGAACTCTATTGCTACGATACGTAGACATCTGCAAACGCTACTTCCTTGCAGGGAAGTGTCGCATTTACATTCATTTGAAGTGTAGACGAGGAATGCATAACACTTCACAAATCAAATTATATCTTACCATGAAACATAGAAATGAGATGCGATATCGCGTTTCAAGAAGCATTAGAACTCTATTGCTACGATACCTAGACATCTGCAGACGCTATTTCCTAGCAAGGAAGTGTCGCATTTACATTCATTTGAAGTGTAGACGAGGAATGCATGACACTTCGCAAATCATATTATATCTTACCATGAAACATAGAAATGAGATGCGATATCGCGTTTTAAGAATCATAAGAACTCTATTGCTACGATACGTAGACATCTGCAAACGCTACTTCCTCGCAGGGAAGTGTCGCATTTACATTCATTTGAAGTGTAGACGAGGAATACATAACACTTCGCAAATCATATTATACCTTACCATGAAACATAGAAATGAGATGCGATATCGCGTTTTAAGAATCATAAGTTCTCTATTGCTACGATACGTAGACATCTGCAAACGCTATTTCCTTGCAGGGAAGTGTCGCATTTACATTCATTTGAAGTGCAGACGAGGAATACATAACACTTCGCAAATCATACTATATCTTACCATGAAACATAGAAATGAGATGCGATATCGCGTTTCAAGAAGCACTAGAAAGCTATTGCTACGGTACGTAGACATCTGCAAACGCTATTTCCTAGCGAGGAAGTATCGCATTAACAATCATTTGAAGTGTAGACGAGGAACACATAACACTTCGCAAATCATGTTATATCTTACCATGAAACATAGAAATGAGATACGATATCGCGTTTTAAGAATCATAAGAACTCTATTGCTACGATACGTAGATATCTGCAAACGCTATTTCCGTGCAAGGAAGTGTCGCATTTACATTCATTTGAATCGTAGACGAGGAATGCATAACACTTCGCAAATCATATTATATCTTACCATGAAACATAGAAATGAGATGCGATATCGCGTTTTAAGAAGCATTAGAACTTTATTGCTACGATACCTAGACATCTGCAGACGCTATTTCCTAGCAAGGATGTGTCGCATTTACATTCATTTGATGTGTAGACGAGGAATACATGACACTTCGCAAATCATATTATATCTTACCATGAAGCAGAAATGAGATGCAATATCGCGTTTTAAGAAGCTTAAGAACTCTATTGCTACGATACCTAGACATCTGAAGACGCTATTTCCTTGCAAGGAAGTGTCGCATTTACATTCATTTGAAGTGTAGACGAGGAATACATGACAATTCGCAAATCATATTATATCTTATCAAGAAACATAGATATGAGATGCAATATCTCGTTTTAAGAATCATTTGAACTCTATTGCTTCGATACGTAGACATCTGCAAACGCTATTTCCTTGCAAGGAAGTGTCGCATTTACATTCATTTGAAGTGTGGACGAGGAATACATAACACTTCGCAAATCATATTATATCTCACCATGAAACATAGAAATGAGATGCGATATCGCGTTTCAAGAAGCATTAGAACTCTATTGCTACGATACCTAGACATCTGCAGACGCTATTTCCTAGCAAGGAAGTGTCGCATTTACATTCATTTGAAGTGTAGACGAGGAAAACATAACACTTCGCAAATCATATTATACCTTACCATGAAACATAGAATTAGATGCGATATCGCGTTTTAAGAATCATAAGAACTCTAATGCTACGATACGTAGATATCTGCAGACGCTATTTCCTAGCAAGGAAGTGTCGCATTTACATTCATTTGATGTGTAGACGAGTAATACATGACACTACGCAAATCATATTATATCTTATCATGAAACATAGATATGAGATGCAATATCTCGTTTTTAGAAGCATTTGAGCTCTATTGCTTCGATACGTAGACATCTGCAAACGCTATTTCCTTGCGAGAAAGTGTCGCACTTACATTCATTTGAAGTGTAGACGAGGAATACATAACAGTTCGCAAATCATATTATATCTTACCATGAAACATAGAAATGAGATGCAACATCGCGTTCTAAGAAGCATTAGAACACTACTGCTACGATAGGTAGACATTTGCAAACGCTATTTCCTTGCAAGGAAGTGTCGCATTTACATTCATTTGAAGTGTGGACGAGGAATACATGACACTTCGCAAATCATATTATATCTTACCATGAAACATAGAAATGAGATGCGATATCGCGTTTTAAGAAGCATTAGAACTCTACTGCTACGATACGCAGACATCTGCAAACGCTATTTCCTAGCGAGGAAGTGTCGCATTCACATTCATTTGAAGTGTAGACGAGGAATACATAACACTCCGCAAATCATATTATATCTTACCATGAAACATAGAAATGAGATGCGATATCGCGTTTTAAGAAGCATTAGAACTCTATTGCTACGATACGTAGACATCTGCAAACGCTATTTCCTTGCAAGGAAGTGTCGCATTTACATTCATTTGAATCGCAGACGAGGAATGCATAACACTTCGCAATGAATATTATTTCTTATCATGAAACATAGATATGAGATGCAATATCTCGTTTTAAGAAGCATTTGAACTCTATTGCTTCGATACGTAGACATCTGCAAACGCTATTTCCTTGCAAGGAAGTGTCGCATTTACATTCATTTGAATCGTAGACGAGGAATGCATAACTCTTCGCAAATCATATTATGTCTTACCATGAAACATAGAAATGAGATGCGATATCGCGTTTTAAGAATCATAAGAACTCTATAGCTACGATACGTAGACATCTGCAAACGCTATTTCCTTGCAAGGAAGTGTCGCATTTACATTCATTTGAAGTGTAGACGAGGAATACATAACTCTTCGCAAATCATATTATATCTTACCATGAAACATAGAAATGAGATGCGATATCGCGTTTTAAGAATCATAGGAACTATATTACTACGATACGTTGATATCTGCAAACGCAATTTCCTTGCAAAGAAGTGTCGCATTTACATTCATTTGAAGTGTAGACGAGAAATACATAACACTTCGCAAATCATATTATATCTTACCATGAAACATAGAAATGAGATGCGATATCGCGTTTTAAGAATCATAAGAACTCTATTGCTACGATACGTAGACATCTGCAAACGCTATTTCCTTGCAAGGAAGTGTCGCATTTACATTCATTTGAAGTGTAGAGTAGGAATACATATCACTCCGCAAATCATATTATATCTTACCATGAAACATAGAAATGTGATGCGATATCGCGTTTTAAGAATCATAAGAACTCTATTGCTACGATACGTAGACATCTGCAAACGCTACTTCCTTGCAGGGAAGTGTCGCATTTACATTCATTTGAAGTGTAGACGAGGAATACATAACACTTCGCAAATCATATTATATCTTACCATGAAACATAGAAATGAGATGCGATATCGCGTTTTAAGAAGCACTAGAACTCTATTGCTACGATAGCTAGACATCTGCAAACGCTATTTCCTTGCAAGGAAGTGTCACATTTACATTCATTTGAAGTGTAGACGAGGAATACATAACACTTCGCAAATCATATTATACCTTACCATGAAATATAGAAATGAGATGCGATATCGCGTTTTAAGGGTCATAAGAACTCTAATGCTACGATACGTAGACATCTGCAGACGCTATTTCCTAGCAAGGAAGTGTCGCATTTACATTCATTTGATGTGTAGACGAGTAATACATGACACTTCGCAAATCATATTATATCTCACCATGAAACATAGAAATGAGATGCGATATCGCGTTTTACGGAGCACTAGAACACTGTTGCTACGATAGCTAGACATCTGCAAACGCTATTTCCTTACAAGGAAGTGTCACTCTTACATTCATTTGAAGTGTAGACGAGGAATACATAACAATTCGCAAATCATATTATACCTTACCATGAAACATAGAAATGAGATGCGATATCGCGTTTTAAGAAACATAAGAACTCTATTGCTACGATACGTAGACATCTGCAAACGCTACTTCCTTGCAGGGAAGTGTCGCATTTACATTCATTTGAAGTGTAGACGAGGAATACATAACACTTCGCAAATCATATTATATCTTACCATGAAACATAGAAATGAGATGCGATATCGCGTTTTAAGAAGCACTAGAACTCTATTGCTACGATAGCTAGACATCTGCAAACGCTATTTCCTTGCAAGGAAGTGTCACATTTACATTCATTTGAAGTGTAGACGAGGAATACATAACACTTCGCAAATCATATTATACCTTACCATGAAACATAGAAATGAGATGCGATATCGCGTTTTAAGAATCATAAGAACTCTAATGCTACGATACGTAGACATCTGCAGACGCTATTTCCTAGCAAGGAAGTGTCGCATTTACATTCATTTGATGTGTAGACGAGTAATACATGACACTTCAAAAATCATATTATATCTTACCATGAAACATAGAAATGAGATGCGATTTCGCGTTTTACGAAGCACTAGAACTCTATTGCTACGATAGGTAGACATCTGCAAACGCTATTTCCTTGCAGGGAAGTGTCGCATTTACATTCATTTGAAGTGTAGACGAGGAATACATAACACCTCGCAAATCATATTATATCTTACCATGAAACATAGAAATGAGATGCGATATCGCGTTTCAAGAAGCATTAGAACTCTATTGCTACGATACCTAGACATCTGCAGACGCTATTTCCTAGCAAGGAAGTGTCGCATTTACATTCATTTGAGGTGTAGACGAGGAATACATGACACTTCGCAAATCATATTATATCTTACCATGAAACATAGAATTGAGATGCGATATCGCGTTTTAAGAAACACTAGAAAGCTATTTCTACGATACGTAGACATCTGCAAACGCTATTTCCTAGCGAGGAAGTATCGCATTCACATTCATTTGAAGTGTAGACGAGGAATACATAACACTTCGCAAATCATATTATACCTTACCATGAAATATAGAAATGAGATGCGATATCGCGTTTTAAGGGTCATAAGAACTCTAATGCAACGATACGTAGACATCTGCAGACGCTATTTCCTAGCAAGGAAGTGTCGCATTTACATTCATTTGATGTGTAGACGAGTAATACATGACACTTCGCAAATCATATTATATCTTACCATGAAACATAGAAATGAGATGCGATATCGCGTTTTAAGAATCATAAGAACTCTATTGCTACGATACGTAGACATCTGCAAACGCTATTTCCTTGCAGGGAAGTGTCGCATTTACATTCATTTGAAGTGCAGACGAGGAATACATAACACTTCGCAAATCATACTATATCTTACCATGAAACATAGAAATGAGATGCGATATCGCGTTTCAAGAAGCACTAGAAAGCTATTGCTACGGTACGTAGACATCTGCAAACGCTATTTCCTAGCGAGGAAGTATCGCATTAACAATCATTTGAAGTGTAGACGAGGAACACATAACACTTCGCAAATCATGTTATATCTTACCATGAAACATAGAAATGAGATGCGATATCGCGTTTTAAGAAGCATTAGAACTTTATTGCTACGATACCTACACATCTGCAGATGCTATTTCCTAGCAAGGAAGTGTCGCATTTACATTCATTTGATGTGTAGACGAGGAATACATGACACTTCGCAAATCATATTATATCTTACCATGAAGCAGAAATGAGATGCAATATCGCGTTTTAAGAAGCTTAAGAACTCTATTGCTACGATACCTAGACATCTGAAGTCGCTATTTCCTTGCAAGGAAGTGTCGCATTTACATTCATTTGAAGTGTAGACGAGGAATACATGACACTTCGCAAATCATATTATATCTTATCAAGAAACATAGATATGAGATGCAATATCTCGTTTTAAGAATCATTTGAACTCTATTGCTTCGATACGTAGACATCTGCAAACGCTATTTCCTTGCAAGGAAGTGTCGCATTTACATTCATTTGAAGTGTGGACGAGGAATACATAACACTTCGCAAATCATATTATATCTCACCATGAAACATAGAAATGAGATGCGATATCGCGTTTCAAGAAGCATTAGAACTCTATTGCTACGATACCTAGACATCTGCAGACGCTATTTCCTAGCAAGGAAGTGTCGCATTTACATTCATTTGAAGTGTAGACGAGGAAAACATAACACTTCGCAAATCATATTATACCTTACCATGAAACATAGAATTAGATGCGATATCGCGTTCTAAGAATCATAAGAACTCTATTACTACGATACGTAGACATCTGCAAACGCTACTTCCTTGCAGGGAAGTGTCGCATTTACATTCATTTGAAGTGTAGACGAGGAATACATAACACTTCGCAAATCATATTATATCTTACCATGAAACATAGAAATGAGATGCGTTATCGCGTTCTAAGAATCATAAGAACTCTATTGCTACGATACGTAGACATCTGCAAACGCTACTTCCTTGCAGGGAAGTGTCGCATTTACATTCATTTGAAGTGTAGACGAGGAATGCATAACACTTCGCAAATCATATTATATCTTACCATGAAACATAGAAATGAGATGCGATATCGCGTTTCAAGAAGCATTAGAACTCTATTGCTACGATACCTAGACATCTGCAGACGCTATTTCCTAGCAAGGAAGTGTCGCATTTACATTCATTTGAAGTGTAGACGAGGAATGCATGACACTTCGCAAATCATATTATATCTTACCATGAAACATAGAAATGAGATGCGATATCGCGTTTTAAGAAGCACTAGAAAGCTATTGCTACGATACGTAGACATCTGCAAACGCTATTTCCTAGCGAGGAAGAATCGCATTCACAATCATTTGAAGTGTAGACGAGGAATACATAACACTTCGCAAATCATGTTATATCTTACCATGAAACATAGAAATGAGATGCGATATCGCGTTTTAAGAATCATATGAACTCTATTGCTACGTGTCACGTCCCGGAGTGCCGATGCACTCGATACGTTAAAACGAGTTTATGCCGGTTCCCGAAATCAACGCGAATTGCGCGGAGCTGGGTTCGTTGGCGGTTAGGACGCGGTTTACCGAACAAAACATGCAGCACATACCCTTTTCGATGCGTAGAATTCCTATTTGCTTTCCCGTTCCAGGTATCGTGGACGTCGTGGGTCGGAGACCGGGATCGCAGCTGCGTACGGCTGGAACGGCGGAACGGTTATCGGAACAAGGCGCCACGCAGGTTGATCCTGGCTGGTGCGTATCGTCGCTGAAATTCGACGGTCCTGGGCTCGTACGGGACGTACGGCGGCGAAAACCTGCTTGACGGGAACGGAAGCTGCTCGATGGTTATCCGGATACGGGTACTCGGGTGTACCTCCCACGTATTCGCGAATAAGATGTCGAATATATTCTTTTCGTCCCGCGCGTCATGTACGCTTTCTCGGAGGCTCGAAGTTCATCGAGAGTATTTGCGCTTTGACAGAGTACTGCTCGGCTAAGCGTTGGTTCGCTCTAGCTTGCAGGGATCCGCGTGGGCGCAAGATACTCGGTTACGGTAGCAGTGAAGTAAGAGCGGCTAAGCGTTGGTTCGCTCTAACCGTTCAGCTTCAAGACTATCGCAGACGAATTCGGAACTAGTAAGATATTCGCGAGCGTACCAGCGAATTAGAATTAGGAATTGTGATTGAATATTGAATAAAGAGGCGTTGGATTTGGTAAAAGCTAATGTATATTCTATAATTTCACTACCCTAATACACTTCAACTAATTCTAAGATATTGAATAAGGTTACAATAAGAGATTGAAATAGAACTAAGTTTACGTTAAGGACTCCGCTAAGGGAGATGCGATAAAAAGAGAAGCATTAGAGCTGAGAGCTCGTTGCTTGGGAGCCAAGTGCTCGATTCGGAGGCGAGATAGGAACTGCCCTCGGACCAGCGCGTCTGCGACCTCCTCGGGTCGCGAGGCGCGCGAGTCGCTGGGCCCCGCAGTGGGGACGGCGCGTGGCGGAAGAGCGGGGAGACCGCTCGTGGTGGGGATGACCGCGTTACGCGGTGAGCCGCGCGCGTCGGCCGCGCGCTCGAGCGTGAACGCGTCTTAATTCTAGTGCACTTATATTATGTACATTTCCTTAATTCTATGTGTTTGTGGTGTGTGTATGTACATGAATGTGTCGTGTGCTTATACTTAAGACCGCATGTACGCGAACAGGGGGTATGGGTGCGTAATTGCGGGTGATTCCAGGAAGTAGTTGTCGTATCGCTCCTCTGGAGATGACGTGGGTGGACACGTCCTCGTGGGGGTGGAAGGTGGTACGCCTGACGTTACATACGATACGTAGACATCTGCAATCGCTATTTCCTAGCAAGGAAGTGTCGCATTTACATTCATTTGATGTGTAGACGAGTAATACATGACACTTCGCAAATCATATTATATCTTACCATGAAACATAGAAATGAGATGCGATATCGCGTTTTACGAAGCACTAGAACTCTATTGCTACGATAGGTAGACATCTGCAAACGCTATTTCCTTACAAGGAAGTGTCACTCTTACATTCATTTGAAGTGTAGACGAGGAATACATAACACTTCGCAAATCATATTATACCTTACCATGAAACATAGAAATGAGATGCGATATCGCGTTTTAAGAATCATAAGAACTCTATTGCTACGATACGTAGACATCTGCAAACGCTACTTCCTTGCAGGGAAGTGTCGCATTTACATTCATTTGAAGTGTAGACGAGGAATACATAACACTTCGCAAATCATATTATATCTTACCATGAAACATAGAAATGAGATGCGATATCGCGTTTTAAGAATCATAAGAACTCTAATGCTACGATACGTAGACATCTGCAGACGCTATTTCCTAGCAAGGAAGTGTCGCATTTACATTCATTTGATGTGTAGACGAGTAATACATGACACTTCGCAAATCATATTATATCTTACCATGAAACATAGAAATGAGATGCGATATCGCGTTTTACGAAGCACTAGATCTCTATTGCTACGATAGGTAGACATCTGCAAACGCTACTTCCTTGCAGGGAAGTGTCGCATTTACATTCATTTGAAGTGTAGACGAGGAATACATAACACTTCGCAAATCATATTATATCTTACCATGAAACATAGAAATGAGATGCGATATCGCGTTTCAAGAAGCATTAGAACTCTATTGCTACGATACCTAGACATCTGCAGACGCTATTTCCTAGCAAGGAAGTGTCGCATTTACATTCATTTGATGTGTAGACGAGTAATACATGACACTACGCAAATCATATTATATCTTATCATGAAACATAGATATGAGATGCAATATCTCGTTTTAAGAATCATTTGAACTCTATTGCTTCGATACGTAGACATCTGCAAACGCTATTTCCTTGCAAGGAAGTGTCGCATTTACATTCATTTGAAGTGTAGACGAGGAATACATAACACTTCGCAAATCATATTATACCTTACCGTGAAACATAGAAATTAGATGCGATATCGCGTTTTAAGAATCATAAGAACTATATTGCTACGATACGTAGACATCTGCAAACGCTACTTCCTTGCAGGGAAGTGTCGCATTTACATTCATTTGAAGTGTAGACCAGGAATACATAACACTTCGCAAATCATATTATACCTTACCATGAAACATAGAAATTAGATGCGATATCGCGTTTTAAGAATCATAAGAACTCTATTGCTACGATACGTAGACATCTGCAAACGCTACTTCCTTGCAGGGAAGTGTCGCATTTACATTCATTTGAAGTGTAGACCAGGAATACATAACACTTCGCAAATCATATTATACCTTACCATGAAACATAGAAATGAGATGCGATATCGCGTTTTAAGAATCATAAGGACTCTATTGCTACGATACGTAGACATCTGCAATCGCTATTTCCTTGCAAGGAAGTGTCGCATTTACATTCATTTGAAGTGTAGACGAGGAATGCATGACACTACGCAAATCATATTATATCTTACCATGAAACATAGAAACGAGATGCGATATCGCGTTTTAAGAAGCACTAGAAAGCTATTGCTACGATACGCAGACATCTGCAAACGCTATTTCCTGGCGAGGAAGTATCGCATTCACAATCATTTGAAGTGTAGACGAGGAATACATAACACTTCGCAAATCATGTTATATCTTACCATGAAACATAGAAATGAGATGCGATATCGCGTTTTAAGAATCATATGAACTCTATTGCTACGTGTCACGTCCCGGAGTGCCGATGCACTCGATACGTTAAAACGAGTTTATGCCGGTTCCCGAAATCAACGCGAATTGCGCGGAGCTGGGTTCGTTGGCGGTTAGGACGCGGTTTACCGAACAAAACATGCAGCACATACCCTTTTCGATGCGTAGAATTCCTATTTGCTTTCCCGTTCCAGGTATCGTGGACGTCGTGGGTCGGAGACCGGGATCGCAGCTGCGTACGGCTGGAACGGCGGAACGGTTATCGGAACAAGGCGCCACGCAGGTTGATCCTGGCTGGTGCGTATCGTCGCTGAAATTCGACGGTCCTGGGCTCGTACGGGACGTACGGCGGCGAAAACCTGCTTGACGGGAACGGAAGCTGCTCGATGGTTATCCGGATACGGGTACTCGGGTGTACCTCCCACGTATTCGCGAATAAGATGTCGAATATATTCTTTTCGTCCCGCGCGTCATGTACGCTTTCTCGGAGGCTCGAAGTTCATCGAGAGTATTTGCGCTTTGACAGAGTACTGCTCGGCTAAGCGTTGGTTCGCTCTAGCTTGCAGGGATCCGCGTGGGCGCAAGATACTCGGTTACGGTAGCAGTGAAGTAAGAGCGGCTAACCGTTGGTTCGCTCTAACCGTTCAGCTTCAAGACTATCGCAGACGAATTCGGAACTAGTAAGATATTCGCGAGCGTACCAGCGAATTAGAATTAGGAATTGTGATTGAATATTGAATTAAGAGGCGTTGGATTTGGTAAAAGCTAATGTATATTCTATAATTTCACTACCCTAATACACTTCAACTAATACTAAGATATTGAATAAGGTTACAATAAGAGATTGAAATAGAACTAAGTTTACGTTAAGGACTCCGCTAAGGGAGATGCGATAAAAAGAGAAGCATTAGAGCTGAGAGCTCGTTGCTTGGGAGCCAAGTGCTCGATTCGGAGGCGAGATAGGAACTGCCCTCGGACCAGCGCGTCTGCGACCTCCTCGGGTCGCGAGGCACGCGAGTCGCTGGGCCCCGCAGTGGGGACGGCGCGTGGCGGAAGAGCGGGGAGACCGCTCGTGGTGGGGATGACCGCGTTACGCGGTGAGCCGCTCGCGTCGGCCGCGCGCTCGAGCGTGAACGCGTCTTAATTCTAGTGCACTTATATTATGTACATTTCCTTAATTCTATGTGTTTGTGGTGTGTGTATGTACATGAATGTGTCGTGTGCTTATACTTAAGACCGCATGTACGCGAACAGGGAGTATGGGTGCGTAATTGCGGGTGATTCCAGGAAGTAGTTGTCGTATCGCTCCTCTGGAGATGACGTGGGTGGAGACGTCCTCGTGGGGGTGGAAGGTGGTACGCCTGACGTTACATACGATACGTAGACATCTGCAATCGCTATTTCCTAGCGAGGAAGTATCGCATTCACATTCATTTGAAGTGTAGACGAGGAATACATAACACTTCGCAAATCATGTTATATCATACCATGAAACATAGAAATGAGATGCGATATCGCGTTTTAAGAAGCACTATAAAGCTATTGCTACGATACGTAGACATCTGCAAACGCTATTTCCTAGCGAGGAAGTATCGCATTCACATTGATTTGAAGTGTAGACGAGGAATACATAACACTTCGCAAATCATGTTATATCTTACCATGAAACATAGGAATGTGATGCGATATCGCGTTTTAAGAATCATAAGAACTCTATTGCTACGATACGTAGACATCTGCAAACGCTATTTCCTTGCAAGGAAGTGTCGCATTTACATTCATTTGAAGTGTAGACGAGGAATACATAACACTTCGCAAATCACATTATATCTTACCATGAAACATAGAAATGAGATGCGATATCGCGTTTCAAGAAGCACTAGAACTCTATTGCTACGATAGGTAAATATCTGCAAACGCTATTTCCTTACAAGGAAGTGTCGCATTTACATTCATTTGAAGTGTAGACGAGGAATACATAACACTTCGCAAATCATATTATACCTTACCATGAAACATAGAAATGAGATGCGATATCACGTTTTAAGTATCATAAGAACTCTAATGCTACGATACGTAGACATCTGCAGACGCTATTTCCTTGCAAGGAAGTGTCGCATTTACATTCATTTGAAGTGTAGACGAGGAATACATAACACTTCGCAAATCACATTATATCTTACCATGAAACATAGAAATGAGATGCGATATCGCGTTTCAAGAAGCACTAGAACTCTATTGCTACGATAGGTAAATATCTGCAAACGCTATTTCCTTACAAGGAAGTGTCGCATTTACATTCATTTGAAGTGTAGACGAGGAATACATAACACTTCGCAAATCATATTATACCTTACCATGAAACATAGAAATGAGATGCAAAATCTCGTTTTAGGAAGCATTTGAACTCTATTGCTTCAATACGTAGACATCTGCAAACGCTATTTCCTTGCAGGGAAGTGTCGCATTTACCTTCATTTGAAGTGTAGACGAGGAATACATAACACTTCGCAAATCATATTATATCTTACCATGAAACATAGAAATGAGATGCGATATCGCGTTTGAAGAAGCATTAGAACTCTATTGCTACGATACCTAGACATCTGCAGACGCTATTTCCTAGCAAGGAAGTGTCGCATTTACATTCATTTGAAGTGTAGACGAGGAATACATGACACTTCGCAAATCATATTATATCTTACCATGAAACAGAAATGAGATGCAATATCGCGTTTTAAGACGCATTAGAACTCTATTGCTGCGATACCTAGACATCTGAAGACGCTATTTCCTAGCAAGGAAGTGTCGCATTTACATTCATTTGAAGTGTAGGCGAGGAATACATGACACTTCGCAAATCATATTATATCTTATCATGAAACATAGATATGAGATGCAATATCTCGTTTTAAGAATCATTTAAACTCTATTGCTTCGATACGTAGACATCTGCAAACGCTATTTCCTTGCAAGGAAGTGTCGCATTTACATTCATTTGAAGTGTAGACGAGGAATACATGACACTTCGCAAATCATATAATATCTTATCATGAAACATAGATATGAGATGCAATATCTCGTTTTAAGAATCATAAGAACTCTATTGCTACGATACGTAGACATCTGCAAACGCTACTTCCTTGCAGGGAAGTGTCGCATTTACATTCATTTGAAGTGTAGACGAGGAATACATAACACTTCGCAAATCATGTTGTATCTTACCATGAAACATAGAAATGAGATGCGATATCGCGTTTTAAGAAGCATTAGAACTCTATTGCTACGATACCTAGACATCTGCAGACGCTATTTCCTAGCTAGGAAGTGTCGCATTTACATTCATTTGATGTGTAGACGAGGAATACATGACACTTCGCAAATCATATTATATCTTACCATGAAACATAGAAATGAGATGCAATATCGCGTTTCAAGAAGCATTAGAACTCTATTGCTACGATACCTAGACATCTGCAGACGCTATTTCCTAGCAAGGAAGTGTCGCATTTACATTCATTTGAAGTGTAGACGAGGAATTCATGACACTTCGCAAATCATATTATATCCTACCATGAAGCATAGAAATGAGATGCGATATCGCGTTTTTAGAAGCATTAGAAAGCTATTGCTACGATACGTAGACATCTGCAAACGCTATTTCCTAGCGAGGAAGTATCGCATTCACATTCATTTGAAGTGTAGACGAGGAATACATAACACTTCGCAAATCATGTTATATCTTACCATGAAACATAGAAATGAGATGCGATATCGCGTTTTAAGAAGCACTATAAAGCTATTGCTACGATACGTAGACATCTGCATACGCTATTTCCTAGCGAGGAAGTATCGCATTCACATTGATTTGAAGTGTAGACGAGGAATACATAACACTTCGCAAATCATGTTATATCTTACCATGAAACATAGAAATGAGATGCGATATCGCGTTTTAAGAATCATAAGAACTCTATTGCTACGATACGTAGACATCTGCAAACGCTATTTCCTTGCAAGGAAGTGTCGCATTTACATTCATTTGAAGTGTAGACGAGGAATACATAACACTTCGCAAATCACATTATATCTTACCATGAAACATAGAAATGAGATGCGATATCGCGTTTCAAGAAGCACTAGAACTCTATTGCTACGATAGGTAAATATCTGCAAACGCTATTTCCTTACAAGGAAGTGTCGCATTTACATTCATTTGAAGTGTAGACGAGGAATACATAACACTTCGCAAATCATATTATACCTTACCATGAAACATAGAAATGAGATGCGATATCGCGTTTTAAGAATCATAAGAACTCTAATGCTACGATACGTAGACATCTGCAGACGCTATTTCCTAGCAAGGAAGTGTCGCATTTACATTCATTTGATGTGTAGACGAGTAATACATGACACTTCGCAAATCATATTATATCTTACCATGAAACATAGAAATGAGATGCGATTTCGCGTTTTACGAAGCACTAGAACTCTATTGCTACGATAGGTAGACATCTGCAAACGCTATTTCCTTACAAGGAAGTGTCACTCTTACATACATTTGAAGTGTAGACGAGGAATACATAACACTTCGCAAATCATATTATATCTTACCATGAAACACAGAAATGAGATGCGATATCGCGTTTCAAGAAGCATTAGAACTCTATTGCTACGATAGGTAGACATCTGCAAACGCTATTTCCTTGCAGGGAAGTGTCGCATTTACCTTCATTTGAAGTGTAGACGAGGAATACATAACACTTCGCAAATCATATTATATCTTACCATGAAACATAGAAATGAGATGCGATATCGCGTTTCAAGAAGCATTAGAACTCTATTGCTGCGATACCTAGACATCTGAAGACGCTATTTCCTAGCAAGGAAGTGTCGCATTTACATTCATTTGAAGTGTAGGCGAGGAATACATGACACTTCGCAAATCATATTATATCTTATCATGAAACATAGATATGAGATGCAATATCTCGTTTTAAGAATCATCTAAACTCTATTGCTTCGATACGTAGACATCTGCAAACGCTATTTCCTTGCAAGGAAGTGTCGCATTTACATTCATTTGAAGTGTAGACGAGGAATACATGACACTTCGCAAATCATATTATATCTTATCATGAAACATAGATATGAGATGCAATATCTCGTTTTAAGAATCATAAGAACTCTTTTGCTACGATACGTAGACATCTGCATACGCTACTTCCTTACAAGGAAGTGTCGCATTTACATTCATTTGAAGTGTAGACGAGGAATACATAACACTTCGCAAATCATATTATATCTTACCATGAAACATAGAAATGAGATGCGATTTCGCGTTTTACGAAGCACTAGAACTCTATTGCTACGATAGGTAGACATCTGCAAACGCTATTTCCTTACAAGGAAGTGTCACTCTTACATTCATTTGAAGTGTAGACGAGGAATACATAACACTTCGCAAATCATATTATATCTTACCATGAAACACAGAAATGAGATGCGATATCGCGTTTCAAGAAGCATTAGAACTCTATTGCTACGATAGGTAGACATCTGCAAACGCTATTTCCTTGCAGGGAAGTGTCGCATTTACCTTCATTTGAAGTGTAGACGAGGAATACATAACACTTCGCAAATCATATTATATCTTACCATGAAACATAGAAATGAGATGCGATATCGCGTTTCAAGAAGCATTAGAACTCTATTGCTACGATACCTAGACATCTGCAGACGCTATTTCCTAGCAAGGAAGTGTCGCATTTACATTCATTTGAAGTGTAGACGAGGAATACATGACACTTCGCAAATCATATTATATCTTACCATGAAACAGAAATGAGATGCAATATCGCGTTTTAAGACGCATTAGAACTCTATTGCTGCGATACCTAGACATCTGAAGACGCTATTTCCTAGCAAGGAAGTGTCGCATTTACATTCATTTGAAGTGTAGGCGAGGAATACATGACACTTCGCAAATCATATTATATCTTATCATGAAACATAGATATGAGATGCAATATCTCGTTTTAAGAATCATTTAAACTCTATTGCTTCAATACGTAGACATCTGCAAACGCTATTTCCTTGCAAGGAAGTGTCGCATTTACATTCATTTGAAGTGTAGACGAGGAATACATGACACTTCGCAAATCATATTATATCTTATCATGAAACATAGATATGAGATGCAATATCTCGTTTTAAGAATCATAAGAACTCTATTGCTACGATACGTAGACATCTGCAAACGCTACTTCCTTGCAGGGAAGTGTCGCATTTACATTCATTTGAAGTGTAGACGAGGAATACATAACACTTCGCAAATCATGTTGTATCTTACCATGAAACATAGAAATGAGATGCGATATCGCGTTTTAAGAAGCATTAGAACTCTATTGCTACGATACCTAGACATCTGCAGACGCTATTTCCTAGCTAGGAAGTGTCGCATTTACATTCATTTGATGTGTAGACGAGGAATACATGACACTTCGCAAATCATATTATATCTTACCATGAAACAGAAATGAGATGCAATATCGCGTTTTAAGAAGCATTAGAACTCTATTGCTACGATACGTAGACATCTGCAAACGCTACTTCCTTGCAGGGAAGTGTCGCATTTACATTCATTTGAAGTGTAGACGAGGAATACATAACACTTCGCAAATCATATTATATCTTATCAAGAAACATAGATATGAGATGCAATATCTCGTTTTACGAAGCACTAGAACTCTATTGCTACGATAGGTAGACATCTGCAAACGCTATTTCCTTACAAGGAAGTGTCACTCTTACATTCATTTGAAGTGTAGACGAGGAATACATAACACTTCGCAAATCATATTATATCTTACCATGAAACACAGAAATGAGATGCGATATCGCGTTTCAAGAAGCATTAGAACTCTATTGCTACGATAGGTAGACATCTGCAAACGCTATTTCCTTGCAGGGAAGTGTCGCATTTACATTCATTTGAAGTGTAGACGAGGAATACATAACACTTCGCAAATCATATTATATCTTACCATGAAACATAGAAATGAGATGCGATATCGCGTTTCAAGAAGCATTAGAACTCTATTGCTACGATACCTAGACATCTGCAGACGCTATTTCCTAGCAAGGAAGTGTCGCATTTACATTCATTTGAAGTGTAGACGAGGAATACATGACACTTCGCAAATCATATTATATCTTACCATGAAACAGAAATGAGATGCAATATCGCGTTTTAAGACGCATTAGAACTCTATTGCTGCGATACCTAGACATCTGAAGACGCTATTTCCTAGCAAGGAAATGTCGCATTTACATTCACTTGAAGTGTAGGCGAGGAATACATGACACTTCGCAAATCATATTATATCTTATCATGAAACATAGATATGAGATGCAATATCTCGTTTTAAGAATCATTTAAACTCTATTGCTTCGATACGTAGACATCTGCAAACGCTATTTCCTTGCAAGGAAGTGTCGCATTTACATTCATTTGAAGTGTAGACGAGGAATACATGACACTTCGCAAATCATATTATATCTTATCATGAAACATAGATATGAGATGCAATATCTCGTTTTAAGAATCATAAGAACTCTATTGCTACGATACGTAGACATCTGCAAACGCTACTTCCTTGCAGGGAAGTGTCGCATTTACATTCATTTGAAGTGTAGACGGGGAATACATAACACTTCGCAAATCATGTTGTATCTTACCATGAAACATAGAAATGAGATGCGATATCGCGTTTTAAGAAGCATTAGAACTCTATTGCTACGATACCTAGACATCTGCAGACGCTATTTCCTAGCTAGGAAGTGTCGCATTTACATTCATTTGATGTGTAGACGAGGAATACATGACACTTCGCAAATCATATTATATCTTACCATGAAACATAGAAATGAGATGCAATATCGCGTTTCAAGAAGCATTAGAACTCTATTGCTACGATACCTAGACATCTGCAGACGCTATTTCCTAGCAAGGAAGTGTCGCATTTACATTCATTTGAAGTGTAGACGAGGAATTCATGACACTTCGCAAATCATATTATATCTTACCATGAAGCATAGAAATGAGATGCGATATCGCGTTTTTAGAAGCATTAGAAAGCTATTGCTACGATACGTAGACATCTGCAAACGCTATTTCCTAGCGAGGAAGTATCGCATTCACATTCATTTGAAGTGTAGACGAGGAATACATAACACTTCGCAAATCATGTTATATCTTACCATGAAACATAGAAATGAGATGCGATATCGCGTTTTAAGAAGCACTATAAAGCTATTGCTACGATACGTAGACATCTGCAAATGCTATTTCCTAGCGAGGAAGTATCGCATTCACATTGATTTGAAGTGTAGACGAGGAATACATAACACTTCGCAAATCATGTTATATCTTACCATGAAACATAGAAATGAGATGCGATATCGCGTTTTAAGAATCATAAGAACTCTATTGCTACGATACGTAGACATCTGCAAACGCTATTTCCTTGCAAGGAAGTGTCGCATTTACATTCATTTGAAGTGTAGACGAGGAATACATAACACTTCGCAAATCACATTATATCTTACCATGAAACATAGAAATGAGATGCGATATTGCGTTTCAAGAAGCACTAGAACTCTATTGCTACGATAGGTAAATATCTGCAAACGCTATTTCCTTACAAGGAAGTGTCGCATTTACATTCATTTGAAGTGTAGACGAGGAATACATAACACTTCGCAAATCATATTATACCTTACCATGAAACATAGAAATGAGATGCGATATCGCGTTTTAAGAATCATAAGAACTCTAATGCTACGATACGTAGACATCTGCAGACGCTATTTCCTAGCAAGGAAGTGTCGCATTTACATTCATTTGATGTGTAGACGAGTAATACATGACACTTCGCAAATCATATTATATCTTACCATGAAACATAGAAATGAGATGCGATTTCGCGTTTTACGAAGCACTAGAACTCTATTGCTACGATAGGTAGACATCTGCAAACGCTATTTCCTTACAAGGAAGTGTCACTCTTACATTCATTTGAAGTGTAGACGAGGAATACATAACACTTCGCAAATCATATTATATCTTACCATGAAACACAGAAATGAGATGCGATATCGCGTTTCAAGAAGCATTAGAACTCTATTGCTACGATAGGTAGACATCTGCAAACGCTATTTCCTTGCAGGGAAGTGTCGCATTTACCTTCATTTGAAGTGTAGACGAGGAATACATAACACTTCGCAAATCATATTATATCTTACCATGAAACATAGAAATGAGATGCGATATCGCGTTTCAAGAAGCATTAGAACTCTATTGCTACGATACCTAGACATCTGCAGACGCTATTTCCTAGCAAGGAAGTGTCGCATTTACATTCATTTGAAGTGTAGACGAGGAATACATGACACTTCGCAAATCATATTATATCTTACCATGAAACAGAAATGAGATGCAATATCGCGTTTTAAGACGCATTAGAACTCTATTGCTGCGATACCTAGACATCTGAAGACGCTATTTCCTAGCAAGGAAGTGTCGCATTTACATTCATTTGAAGTTGTGGCGAGGAATACATGACACTTCGCAAATCATATTATATCTTATCATGAAACATAGATATGAGATGCAATATCTCGTTTTAAGAATCATTTAAACTCTATTGCTTCGATACGTAGACATCTGCAAACGCTATTTCCTTGCAAGGAAGTGTCGCATTTACATTCATTTGAAGTGTAGACGAGGAATACATGACACTTCGCAAATCATATTATATCTTATCATGAAACATAGATATGAGATGCAATATCTCGTTTTAAGAATCATAAGAACTCTATTGCTACGATACGTAGACATCTGCAAACGCTACTTCCTTGCAGGGAAGTGTCGCATTTACATTCATTTGAAGTGTAGACGAGGAATACATAACACTTCGCAAATCATGTTGTATCTTACCATGAAACATAGAAATGAGATGCGATATCGCGTTTTAAGAAGCATTAGAACTCTATTGCTACGATACCTAGACATCTGCAGACGCTATTTCCTAGCTAGGAAGTGTCGCATTTACATTCATTTGATGTGTAGACGAGGAATACATGACACTTCGCAAATCGTATTATATCTTACCATGAAACAGAAATGAGATGCAATATCGCGTTTTAAGAAGCATTAGAACTCTATTGCTACGATACGTAGACATCTGCAAACGCTACTTCCTTGCAGGGAAGTGTCGCATTTACATTCATTTGAAGTGTAGACGAGGAATACATAACACTTCGCAAATCATATTGTATCTTATCAAGAAACATAGATATGAGATGCAATATCTCGTTTTACGAAGCACTAGAACTCTATTGCTACGATAGGTAGACATCTGCAAACGCTATTTCCTTACAAGGAAGTGTCACTCTTACATTCATTTGAAGTGTAGACGAGGAATACATAACACTTCGCAAATCATATTATATCTTACCATGAAACACAGAAATGAGATGCGATATCGCGTTTCAAGAAGCATTAGAACTCTATTGCTACGATAGGTAGACATCTGCAAACGCTATTTCCTTGCAGGGAGGTGTCGCATTTACATTCATTTGAAGTGTAGACGAGGAATACATAACACTTCGCAAATCATATTATATCTTACCATGAAACATAGAAATGAGATGCGATATCGCGTTTCAAGAAGCATTAGAACTCTATTGCTACGATACCTAGACATCTGCAGACGCTATTTCCTAGCAAGGAAGTGTCGCATTTACATTCATTTGAAGTGTAGACGAGGAATACATGACACTTCGCAAATCATATTATATCTTACCATGAAACAGAAATGAGATACAATATCGCGTTTTAAGACGCATTAGAACTCTATTGCTGCGATACCTAGACATCTGAAGACGCTATTTCCTAGCAAGGAAGTGTCGCATTTACATTCACTTGAAGTGTAGGCGAGGAATACATGACACTTCGCAAATCATATTATATCTTATCATGAAACATAGATATGAGATGCAATATCTCGTTTTAAGAATCATTTAAACTCTATTGCTTCGATACGTAGACATCTGCAAACGCTATTTCCTTGCAAGGAAGTGTCGCATTTACATTCATTTGAAGTGTAGACGAGGAATACATGACACTTCGCAAATCATATTATATCTTATCATGAAACATAGATATGAGATGCAATATCTCGTTTTAAGAATCATAAGAACTCTATTGCTACGATACGTAGACATCTGCAAACGCTACTTCCTTGCAGGGAAGTGTCGCATTTACATTCATTTGAAGTGTAGACGAGGAATACATAACACTTCGCAAATCATGTTGTATCTTACCATGAAACATAGAAATGAGATGCGATATCGCGTTTTAAGAAGCATTAGAACTCTATTGCTACGATACCTAGACATCTGCAGACGCTATTTCCTAGCTAGGAAGTGTCGCATTTACATTCATTTGATGTGTAGACGAGGAATACATGACACTTCGCAAATCATATTATATCTTACCATGAAACAGAAATGAGATGCAATATCGCGTTTTAAGAAGCATTAGAACTCTATTGCTACGATACGTAGACATCTGCAAACGCTACTTCCTTGCAGGGAAGTGTCGCATTTACATTCATTTGAAGTGTAGACGAGGAATACATAACACTTCGCAAATCATATTATATCTTATCAAGAAACATAGATATGAGATGCAATATCTCGTTTTAAGAATCATTTGAACTCTATTGCTTCGATACGTAGACATCTGCAAACGCTATTTCCTTGCAAGGAAGTGTCGCATTTACATTCATTTGAAGTGTAGACGAGGAATACATAACACTTCGCAAATCATATTATATCTTACCATGAAACATAGAAATGAGATGCGATATCGCGTTTCAAGAAGCATTAGAACTCTATTGCTACGATACCTAGACATCTGCAGACGCTATTTCCTAGCAAGGAAGTGTCGCATTTACATTCATTTGAAGTGTAGACGAGGAATACATAACACTTCGCAAATCATATTATATCTTACCATGAAACATAGAAATGAGATGCGATATCGCGTTTTAAGAAGCACTAGAAAGCTATTGCTACGATACGTAGACATCTGCAAACGCTATTTCCTAGCGAGGAAGTATCGCATTCACATTCATTTGAAGTGTAGACGAGGAATACATAACACTTCGCAAATCATGTTATATCTTACCATGAAACATAGAAATGAGATGCGATATCGCCTTTTAAGAAGCACTAGAAAGGTATTGCTACAATACGTAGATATCTGCAAACGCTTTCTCCTAGCGAGGAAGTATCGCATTCACATTCATTTGAAGTGTAGACGAGGAATACATAACACTTCGCAAATCATGTTATATCTTACCATGAAACATAGAAATGAGATGCGATATCGCGTTTCAAGAAGCATTAGAACTCTATTGCTACGATACCTAGACATCTGCAAACGCTATTTCCTTACAAGGAAGTGTCACTCTTACATTCATTTGAAGTGTAGACGAGGAATACATAACACTTCGCAAATCATATTATATCTTACCATGAAACATAGATATGAGATGCAATATCTCGTTTTAAGAATCATTTGAACTCTATTGCTACGATAGGTAGACATCTGCAAACGCTATTTCCTTGCAAGGAAGTGTCACTCTTACATTCATTTGAAGTGTAGACGAGGAATACATGACAATTCGCAAATCATATTATACCATACCATGAAACATAGAAATGACATGCGATATCGCGTTTTAAGAATCATAAGAACTCTATTGCTACGATACGTAGGCATCTGCAAACGCTACTTTCTTGCAGGGAAGTGTCGCATTTACATTCATTTGAAGTGTAGACGAGGAATACATAACACTTCGCAAATCATATTATATCTTACCATGAAACATAGAAATGAGATGCGATATCGCGTTTCAAGAAGCATTAGAACTCTATTGCTACGATACCTAGACATCTGCAGACGCTATTTCCTAGCAAGGAAGTGTCGCATTTACATTCATTTGAAGTGTAGACGAGGAATACATAACACTTCGCAAATCATGTTATATCTTACCATGAAACATAGAAATGAGATGCGATATCGCGATTTAAGAATCATAAGAACTCTATTGCTACGATACGTAGACATCTGCAAACGCTATTTCCTTGCAAGGAAGTGTCGCAATTACATTCATTTGACGTGTAGACGAGGAATACATAACACTTAGCAAATCATATTATATCTTACCATGAAACATAGAAATGAGATGCGATATCGCGTTTTAAGAAGCACTAGAAAGCTATTGCTACGATACGTAGACATCTGCAAACGCTATTTCCTTGCAAGGAAGTGTCGCATTTACATTCATTTGAATCGTAGACGAGGAATGCATAACACTTCGCAAATCATATTATATCTTACCATGAAACATAGAAATGAGATGCGATATCGCGTTTTAAAAAGCATTAGAACTCTATTGCTACGATACCTAGACATCTGCAGACGCTATTTCCTAGCAAGGAAGTGTCGCATTTACATTCATTTGATGTGTAGACGAGGAATACATGACACTTCGCAAATCATATTATATCTTACCATGAAACAGAAATGAGATGCAATATCGCGTTTTAAGAAGCATTAGAACTCTATTGCCACGATACCTAGACATCTGAAGACGCTATTTCCTAGCAAGGAAGTGTCGCATTTACATTCATTTGAAGTGTAGACGAGGAATACATGACACTTTGCCGATCATATTATATCTTATCATGAAACATAGATATGAGATGCAATATCTCGTTTTAAGAATCATTTGAACTCTATTGCTACGATAGGTAGACATCTGCAAACGCTATTTCCTCACAAGGAAGTGTCACTCTTACATTCATTTGAAGTGTAGACGAGGAATACATAACAATTCGCAAATCATATTATACATTACCATGAAACATAGAAATGAGATGCGATATCGCGTTTTAAGAATCATAAGAACTCTATTGCTACGATACGTAGACATCTGCAAACGCTACTTCCTTGCAGGGAAGTGTCGCATTTACATTCATTTGAAGTGTAGACGAGGAATACATAACACTTCGCAAATCATATTATATCTTACCATGAAACATAGAAATGAGATGCGATATCGCGTTTAAAGAAGCATTAGAACTCTATTGCTACGATACCTAGACATCTGCAAACGCTATTTCCTTACAAGGAAGTGTCACTCTTACATTCATTTGAAGTGTAGACGAGGAATACATAACACTTCGCAAATCATATTATATCTTACCATGAAACATAGAAATGAGATGCGATGTCGCGTTTTAAGAAGCATTAGAACTCTATTGCTACGATACCTAGACATCTGCAGACGCTATTTCCTAGCAAGGAAGTGTCGCATTCACAATCATTTGATGTGTAGACGAGGAATACATGACACTTCGCAAATCATATTATATCTTACCATGAAGCAGAAATGAGATGCAATATCGCGTTTTAAGAAGCTTAAGAACTCTATTGCTACGACACCTAGACATCTGAAGACGCTATTTCCTTGCAAGGAAGTTTCGCATTTACATTCATTTGAAGTGTAGACGAGGAATACATGACACTTCGCAAATCATATTATATCTTATCAAGAAACATAGATATGAGATGCAATATCTCGTTTTAAGAATCATTTGAACTCTATTGCTACGATAGGTAGACATCTGCAAACGCTATTTCCTTGCAAGGAAGTGTCACTCTTACATTCATTTGAAGTGTAGACGAGGAATACATGACAATTCGCAAATCATATTATACCATACCATGAAACATAGAAATGACATGCGATATCGCGTTTTAAGAATCATAAGAACTCTATTGCTACGATACGTAGACATCTGCAAACGCTACTTTCTTGCAGGGAAGTGTCGCATTTACATTCATTTGAAGTGTAGACGAGGAATACATAACACTTCGCAAATCATATTATATCTTACCATGAAACATAGAAATGAGATGCGATATCGCGTTTCAAGAAGCATTAGAACTCTATTGCTACGATACCTAGACATCTGCAGACGCTATTTCCTAGCAAGGAAGTGTCGCATTTACATTCATTTGAAGTGTAGACGAGGAATACATAACACTTCGCAAATCATGTTATATCTTACCATGAAACATAGAAATGAGATGCGATATCGCGATTTAAGAATCATAAGAACTCTATTGCTACGATACGTAGACATCTGCAAACGCTATTTCCTTGCAAGGAAGTGTCGCAATTACATTCATTTGACGTGTAGACGAGGAATACATAACACTTAGCAAATCATATTATATCTTACCATGAAACATAGAAATGAGATGCGATATCGCGTTTTAAGAAGCACTAGAAAGCTATTGCTACGATACGTAGACATCTGCAAACGCTATTTCCTTGCAAGGAAGTGTCGCATTTACATTCATTTGAATCGTAGACGAGGAATGCATAACACTTCGCAAATCATATTATATCTTACCATGAAACATAGAAATGAGATGCGATATCGCGTTTTAAAAAGCATTAGAACTCTATTGCTACGATACCTAGACATCTGCAGACGCTATTTCCTAGCAAGGAAGTGTCGCATTTACATTCATTTGATGTGTAGACGAGGAATACATGACACTTCGCAAATCATATTATATCTTACCATGAAACAGAAATGAGATGCAATATCGCGTTTTAAGAAGCATTAGAACTCTATTGCCACGATACCTAGACATCTGAAGACGCTATTTCCTAGCAAGGAAGTGTCGCATTTACATTCATTTGAAGTGTAGACGAGGAATACATGACACTTTGCCGATCATATTATATCTTATCATGAAACATAGATATGAGATGCAATATCTCGGTTTAAGAATCATTTGAACTCTATTGCTACGATAGGTAGACATCTGCAAACGCTATTTCCTCACAAGGAAGTGTCACTCTTACATTCATTTGAAGTGTAGACGAGGAATACATAACAATTCGCAAATCATATTATACATTACCATGAAACATAGAAATGAGATGCGATATCGCGTTTTAAGAATCATAAGAACTCTATTGCTACGATACGTAGACATCTGCAAACGCTACTTCCTTGCAGGGAAGTGTCGCATTTACATTCATTTGAAGTGTAGACGAGGAATACATAACACTTCGCAAATCATATTATATCTTACCATGAAACATAGAAATGAGATGCGATATCGCGTTTTAAGAAGCACTAGAAAGCTATTGCTACGATACGTAGACATCTGCAAACGCTATTTCCTTGCAAGGAAGTGTCGCATTTACATTCATTTGAATCGTAGACGAGGAATGCATAACACTTCGCAAATCATATTATATCTTACCATGAAACATAGAAATGAGATGCGATATCGCGTTTTAAAAAGCATTAGAACTCTATTGCTACGATACCTAGACATCTGCAGACGCTATTTCCTAGCAAGGAAGTGTCGCATTTACATTCATTTGATGTGTAGACGAGGAATACATGACACTTCGCAAATCATATTATATCTTACCATGAAACAGAAATGAGATGCAATATCGCGTTTTAAGAAGCATTAGAACTCTATTGCCACGATACCTAGACATCTGAAGACGCTATTTCCTAGCAAGGAAGTGTCGCATTTACATTCATTTGAAGTGTAGACGAGGAATACATGACACTTTGCCGATCATATTATATCTTATCATGAAACATAGATATGAGATGCAATATCTCGTTTTAAGAATCATTTGAACTCTATTGCTACGATAGGTAGACATCTGCAAACGCTATTTCCTCACAAGGAAGTGTCACTCTTACATTCATTTGAAGTGTAGACGAGGAATACATAACAATTCGCAAATCATATTATACATTACCATGAAACATAGAAATGAGATGCGATATCGCGTTTTAAGAATCATAAGAACTCTATTGCTACGATACGTAGACATCTGCAAACGCTACTTCCTTGCAGGGAAGTGTCGCATTTACATTCATTTGAAGTGTAGACGAGGAATACATAACACTTCGCAAATCATATTATATCTTACCATGAAACATAGAAATGAGATGCGATATCGCGTTTAAAGAAGCATTAGAACTCTATTGCTACGATACCTAGACATCTGCAAACGCTATTTCCTTACAAGGAAGTGTCACTCTTACATTCATTTGAAGTGTAGACGAGGAATACATAACACTTCGCAAATCATATTATATCTTACCATGAAACATAGAAATGAGATGCGATGTCGCGTTTTAAGAAGCATTAGAACTCTATTGCTACGATACCTAGACATCTGCAGACGCTATTTCCTAGCAAGGAAGTGTCGCATTCACAATCATTTGATGTGTAGACGAGGAATACATGACACTTCGCAAATCATATTATATCTTACCATGAAGCAGAAATGAGATGCAATATCGCGTTTTAAGAAGCTTAAGAACTCTATTGCTACGACACCTAGACATCTGAAGACGCTATTTCCTTGCAAGGAAGTTTCGCATTTACATTCATTTGAAGTGTAGACGAGGAATACATGACACTTCGCAAATCATATTATATCTTATCAAGAAACATAGATATGAGATGCAATATCTCGTTTTAAGAATCATTTGAACTCTATTGCTACGATAGGTAGACATCTGCAAACGCTATTTCCTTGCAAGGAAGTGTCACTCTTACATTCATTTGAAGTGTAGACGAGGAATACATGACAATTCGCAAATCATATTATACCATACCATGAAACATAGAAATGACATGCGATATCGCGTTTTAAGAATCATAAGAACTCTATTGCTACGATACGTAGACATCTGCAAACGCTACTTTCTTGCAGGGAAGTGTCGCATTTACATTCATTTGAAGTGTAGACGAGGAATACATAACACTTCGCAAATCATATTATATCTTACCATGAAACATAGAAATGAGATGCGATATCGCGTTTCAAGAAGCATTAGAACTCTATTGCTACGATACCTAGACATCTGCAGACGCTATTTCCTAGCAAGGAAGTGTCGCATTTACATTCATTTGAAGTGTAGACGAGGAATACATAACACTTCGCAAATCATGTTATATCTTACCATGAAACATAGAAATGAGATGCGATATCGCGATTTAAGAATCATAAGAACTCTATTGCTACGATACGTAGACATCTGCAAACGCTATTTCCTTGCAAGGAAGTGTCGCAATTACATTCATTTGACGTGTAGACGAGGAATACATAACACTTAGCAAATCATATTATATCTTACCATGAAACATAGAAATGAGATGCGATATCGCGTTTTAAGAAGCACTAGAAAGCTATTGCTACGATACGTAGACATCTGCAAACGCTATTTCCTTGCAAGGAAGTGTCGCATTTACATTCATTTGAATCGTAGACGAGGAATGCATAACACTTCGCAAATCATATTATATCTTACCATGAAACATAGAAATGAGATGCGATATCGCGTTTTAAAAAGCATTAGAACTCTATTGCTACGATACCTAGACATCTGCAGACGCTATTTCCTAGCAAGGAAGTGTCGCATTTACATTCATTTGATGTGTAGACGAGGAATACATGACACTTCGCAAATCATATTATATCTTACCATGAAACAGAAATGAGATGCAATATCGCGTTTTAAGAAGCATTAGAACTCTATTGCCACGATACCTAGACATCTGAAGACGCTATTTCCTAGCAAGGAAGTGTCGCATTTACATTCATTTGAAGTGTAGACGAGGAATACATGACACTTTGCCGATCATATTATATCTTATCATGAAACATAGATATGAGATGCAATATCTCGGTTTAAGAATCATTTGAACTCTATTGCTACGATAGGTAGACATCTGCAAACGCTATTTCCTCACAAGGAAGTGTCACTCTTACATTCATTTGAAGTGTAGACGAGGAATACATAACAATTCGCAAATCATATTATACATTACCATGAAACATAGAAATGAGATGCGATATCGCGTTTTAAGAATCATAAGAACTCTATTGCTACGATACGTAGACATCTGCAAACGCTACTTCCTTGCAGGGAAGTGTCGCATTTACATTCATTTGAAGTGTAGACGAGGAATACATAACACTTCGCAAATCATATTATATCTTACCATGAAACATAGAAATGAGATGCGATATCGCGTTTCAAGAAGCATTAGAACTCTATTGCTACGATACCTAGACATCTGCAGACGCTATTTCCTAGCAAGGAAGTGTCGCATTTACATTCATTTGAAGTGTAGACGAGGAATACATGACACTTCGCAAATCATATTATGTCTTACCATGAAACATAGAAATGAGATGCGATATCGCGTTTTAAGAAGCACTAGAAAGCTATTGCTACGATACGTAGACATCTGCAAACGCTATTTCCTAGCGAGGAAGTATCGCATTCACATTCATTTGAAGTGTAGACGAGGAATACATAACACTTCGCAAATCATGTTATATCTTACCATGAAACATAGAAATGAGATGCGATATCGCGTTTTAAGAAGCACTATAAAGCTATTGCTACGATACGTAGACATCTGCAAACGCTATTTCCTAGCGAGGAAGTATCGCATTCACATTGATTTGAAGTGTAGACGAGGAATACATAACACTTCGCAAATCATGTTATATCTTACCATGAAACATAGGAATGTGATGCGATATCGCGTTTTAAGAATCATAAGAACTCTATTGCTACGATACGTAGACATCTGCAAACGCTATTTCCTTGCAAGGAAGTGTCGCATTTACATTCATTTGAAGTGTAGACGAGGAATACATAACACTTCGCAAATCATGTTATATCTTACCATGAAACATAGGAATGTGATGCGATATCGCGTTTTAAGAATCATAAGAACTCTATTGCTACGATACGTAGACATCTGCAGACGCTATTTCCTTGCAAGGAAGTGTCGCATTTACATTCATTTGAAGTGTAGACGAGGAATACATAACACTTCGCAAATCACATTATATCTTACCATGAAACATAGAAATGAGATGCGATATCGCGTTTCAAGAAGCACTAGAACTCTATTGCTACGATAGGTAAATATCTGCAAACGCTATTTCCTTACAAGGAAGTGTCGCATTTACATTCATTTGAAGTGTAGACGAGGAATACATAACACTTCGCAAATCATATTATACCTTACCATGAAACATAGAAATGAGATGCGATATCGCGTTTTAAGAATCATAAGAACCCTAATGCTACGATACGTAGACATCTGCAGACGCTATTTCCTAGCAAGGAAGTGTCGCATTTACATTCATTTGATGTGTAGACGAGTAATACATGACACTTCGCAAATCATATTATATCTTACCATGAAACATAGAAATGAGATGCGATTTCGCGTTTTACGAGGCACTAGAACTCTATTGCTACGATAGGTAGATATCTGCAAACGCTATTTCCTTACAAGGAAGTGTCACTCTTACATTCATTTGAAGTGTAGATGAGGAATACATAACACTTCGCAAATCATATTATATCTTACCATGAAACATAGAAATGAGATGCGATATCGCGTTTCAAGAAGCATTAGAACTCTATTGCTACGATACCTAGACATCTGCAGACGCTATTTCCTAGCAAGGAAGTGTCGCATTTACATTCATTTGAAGTGTAGACGAGGAATTCATGACACTTCGCAAATCATATTATATCTTACCATGAAGCATAGAAATGAGATGCGATATCGCGTTTTTAGAAGCATTAGAAAGCTATTGCTACGATACGTAGACATCTGCAAACGCTATTTCCTAGCGAGGAAGTATCGCATTCACATTCATTTGAAGTGTAGACGAGGAATACATAACACTTCGCAAATCATGTTATATCTTACCGTGAAACATAGAAATGAGATGCGATATCGCGTTTTAAGAAGCACTATAAAGCTATTGCTACGATACGTAGACATCTGCAAACGCTATTTCCTAGCGAGGAAGTATCGCATTCACATTGATTTGAAGTGTAGACGAGGAATACATAACACTTCGCAAATCATGTTATATCTTACCATGAAACATAGAAATGAGATGCGATATCGCGTTTTAAGAATCATAAGAACTCTATTGCTACGATACGTAGACATCTGCAGACGCTATTTCCTAGCAAGGAAGTGTCGCATTTACATTCATTTGATGTGTAGACGAGGAATACATAACACTTCGCAAATCATATTATACCTTACCATGAAACATAGAAATGAGATGCGATATCACGTTTTAAGTATCATAAGAACTCTAATGCTACGATACGTAGACATCTGCAGACGCTATTTCCTTGCAAGGAAGTGTCGCATTTACATTCATTTGAAGTGTAGACGAGGAATACATAACACTTCGCAAATCACATTATATCTTACCATGAAACATAGAAATGAGATGCGATATCGCGTTTCAAGAAGCACTAGAACTCTATTGCTACGATAGGTAAATATCTGCAAACGCTATTTCCTTACAAGGAAGTGTCGCATTTACATTCATTTGAAGTGTAGACGAGGAATACATAACACTTCGCAAATCATGTTATATCTTACCATGAAACATAGAAATGAGATGCGATATCGCGATTTAAGAATCATAAGAACTCTATTGCTACGATACGTAGACATCTGCAAACGCTATTTCCTTGCAAGGAAGTGTCGCAATTACATTCATTTGACGTGTAGACGAGGAATACATAACACTTAGCAAATCATATTATATCTTACCATGAAACATAGAAATGAGATGCGATATCGCGTTTTAAGAAGCACTAGAAAGCTATTGCTACGATACGTAGACATCTGCAAACGCTATTTCCTTGCAAGGAAGTGTCGCATTTACATTCATTTGAATCGTAGACGAGGAATGCATAACACTTCGCAAATCATATTATATCTTACCATGAAACATAGAAATGAGATGCGATATCGCGTTTTAAAAAGCATTAGAACTCTATTGCTACGATACCTAGACATCTGCAGACGCTATTTCCTAGCAAGGAAGTGTCGCATTTACATTCATTTGATGTGTAGACGAGGAATACATGACACTTCGCAAATCATATTATATCTTACCATGAAACAGAAATGAGATGCAATATCGCGTTTTAAGAAGCATTAGAACTCTATTGCCACGATACCTAGACATCTGAAGACGCTATTTCCTAGCAAGGAAGTGTCGCATTTACATTCATTTGAAGTGTAGACGAGGAATACATGACACTTTGCCGATCATATTATATCTTATCATGAAACATAGATATGAGATGCAATATCTCGTTTTAAGAATCATTTGAACTCTATTGCTACGATAGGTAGACATCTGCAAACGCTATTTCCTCACAAGGAAGTGTCACTCTTACATTCATTTGAAGTGTAGACGAGGAATACATAACAATTCGCAAATCATATTATACATTACCATGAAACATAGAAATGAGATGCGATATCGCGTTTTAAGAATCATAAGAACTCTATTGCTACGATACGTAGACATCTGCAAACGCTACTTCCTTGCAGGGAAGTGTCGCATTTACATTCATTTGAAGTGTAGACGAGGAATACATAACACTTCGCAAATCATATTATATCTTACCATGAAACATAGAAATGAGATGCGATATCGCGTTTAAAGAAGCATTAGAACTCTATTGCTACGATACCTAGACATCTGCAAACGCTATTTCCTTACAAGGAAGTGTCACTCTTACATTCATTTGAAGTGTAGACGAGGAATACATAACACTTCGCAAATCATATTATATCTTACCATGAAACATAGAAATTGAGATGCGATGTCGCGTTTTAAGAAGCATTAGAACTCTATTGCTACGATACCTAGACATCTGCAGACGCTATTTCCTAGCAAGGAAGTGTCGCATTCACAATCATTTGATGTGTAGACGAGGAATACATGACACTTCGCAAATCATATTATATCTTACCATGAAGCAGAAATGAGATGCAATATCGCGTTTTAAGAAGCTTAAGAACTCTATTGCTACGACACCTAGACATCTGAAGACGCTATTTCCTTGCAAGGAAGTGTCGCATTTACATTCATTTGAAGTGTAGACGAGGAATACATGACACTTCGCAAATCATATTATATCTTATCAAGAAACATAGATATGAGATGCAATATCTCGTTTTAAGAATCATTTGAACTCTATTGCTACGATAGGTAGACATCTGCAAACGCTATTTCCTTGCAAGGAAGTGTCACTCTTACATTCATTTGAAGTGTAGACGAGGAATACATGACAATTCGCAAATCATATTATACCATACCATGAAACATAGAAATGACATGCGATATCGCGTTTTAAGAATCATAAGAACTCTATTGCTACGATACGTAGACATCTGCAAACGCTACTTTCTTGCAGGGAAGTGTCGCATTTACATTCATTTGAAGTGTAGACGAGGAATACATAACACTTCGCAAATCATATTATATCTTACCATGAAACATAGAAATGAGATGCGATATCGCGTTTCAAGAAGCATTAGAACTCTATTGCTACGATACCTAGACATCTGCAGACGCTATTTCCTAGCAAGGAAGTGTCGCATTTACATTCATTTGAAGTGTAGACGAGGAATAGCATAACACTTCGCAAATCATGTTATATCTTACCATGAAACATAGAAATGAGATGCGATATCGCGATTTAAGAATCATAAGAACTCTATTGCTACGATACGTAGACATCTGCAAACGCTATTTCCTTGCAAGGAAGTGTCGCAATTACATTCATTTGACGTGTAGACGAGGAATACATAACACTTAGCAAATCATATTATATCTTACCATGAAACATAGAAATGAGATGCGATATCGCGTTTTAAGAAGCACTAGAAAGCTATTGCTACGATACGTAGACATCTGCAAACGCTATTTCCTTGCAAGGAAGTGTCGCATTTACATTCATTTGAATCGTAGACGAGGAATGCATAACACTTCGCAAATCATATTATATCTTACCATGAAACATAGAAATGAGATGCGATATCGCGTTTTAAAAAGCATTAGAACTCTATTGCTACGATACCTAGACATCTGCAGACGCTATTTCCTAGCAAGGAAGTGTCGCATTTACATTCATTTGATGTGTAGACGAGGAATACATGACACTTCGCAAATCATATTATATCTTACCATGAAACAGAAATGAGATGCAATATCGCGTTTTAAGAAGCATTAGAACTCTATTGCCACGATACCTAGACATCTGAAGACGCTATTTCCTAGCAAGGAAGTGTCGCATTTACATTCATTTGAAGTGTAGACGAGGAATACATGACACTTTGCCGATCATATTATATCTTATCATGAAACATAGATATGAGATGCAATATCTCGTTTTAAGAATCATTTGAACTCTATTGCTACGATAGGTAGACATCTGCAAACGCTATTTCCTCACAAGGAAGTGTCACTCTTACATTCATTTGAAAGTGTAGACGAGGAATACATAACAATTCGCAAATCATATTATACATTACCATGAAACATAGAAATGAGATGCGATATCGCGTTTTTAAGAATCATAAGAACTCTATTGCTACGATACGTAGACATCTGCAAACGCTACTTCCTTGCAGGGAAGTGTCGCATTTACATTCATTTGAAGTGTAGACGAGGAATACATAACACTTCGCAAATCATATTATATCTTACCATGAAACATAGAAATGAGATGCGATATCGCGTTTCAAGAAGCATTAGAACTCTATTGCTACGATACCTAGACATCTGCAGACGCTATTTTCCTAGCAAGGAAGTGTCGCATTTACATTCATTTGAAGTGTAGACGAGGAATACATGACACTTCGCAAATCATATTATGTCTTACCATGAAACATAGAAATGAGATGCGATATCGCGTTTTAAGAAGCACTAGAAAGCTATTGCTACGATACGTAGACATCTGCAAACGCTATTTCCTAGCGAGGAAGTATCGCATTCACATTCATTTGAAAGTGTAGACGAGGAATACATAACACTTCGCAAATCATGTTATATCTTACCATGAAACATAGAAATGAGATGCGATATCGCGTTTTAAGAAGCACTATAAAGCTATTGCTACGATACGTAGACATCTGCAAACGCTATTTCCTAGCGAGGAAGTATCGCATTCACATTGATTTGAAGTGTAGACGAGGAATACATAACACTTCGCAAATCATGTTATATCTTACCATGAAACATAGGAATGTGATGCGATATCGCGTTTTAAGAATCATAAGAACTCTATTGCTACGATACGTAGACATCTGCAAACGCTATTTCCTTGCAAGGAAGTGTCGCATTTACATTCATTTGAATCGTAGACGAGGAATGCATAACACTTCGCAAATCATATTATATCTTACCATGAAACATAGAAATGAGATGCGATATCGCGTTTTAAAAAGCATTAGAACTCTATTGCTACGATACCTAGACATCTGCAGACGCTATTTCCTAGCAAGGAAGTGTCGCATTTACATTCATTTGATGTGTAGACGAGGAATACATGACACTTCGCAAATCATATTATATCTTACCATGAAACAGAAATGAGATGCAATATCGCGTTTTAAGAAGCATTAGAACTCTATTGCCACGATACCTAGACATCTGAAGACGCTATTTCCTAGCAAGGAAGTGTCGCATTTACATTCATTTGAAGTGTAGACGAGGAATACATGACACTTTGCCGATCATATTATATCTTATCATGAAACATAGATATGAGATGCAATATCTCGTTTTTAAGAATC